>NC_134531.1:244410328-244545328 GCF_050624435.1 Tenrec ecaudatus
GAGAGAGAGAGAGAGTGTGTGTGTGTGTGTGTATGAAAAAAGAAAACAAAATCAGAAGCCCTCTAGGTATTCTGCAGAGGTGTGCGTGCGTGTATATGTAAAGATACGAATTCAAGCGATACAGAGATTCTTTAGGGTTGTGTATGTGTGAGTGTGTAAAAAGGAAAAGAAGTCATAAGCCCTCTAGAGATTCTTCCACAGTGTTTGCGGGTGAGAGATTTTAAAAAGAACAAAGTTCAGAAGTTCTTCAGAGGTTCTGCCTCGTGCGTGTGTGTATGCCTGTGTGTCTAAAAAGGATACGAAATCAGAAGTCCTCCAGAGATTCTTCAAGGGTGTGTGTATGTGTGTCTGCGTGTGTAAAAAGGACATGAATTCAAACCCACTCAAAAGATTCAACATGGGTGTGATTGTGTATATGTGTGTGTGTGTGGAAAAAGTACACGAATCAGAAGACATCCAGAGGTTCTGCAAGGGTATGTGTGTGAATGTGAGTGTTTGTGTGTGTGTGTGTGTGTAAAAAGGACACAAAGTCAGAAGCGCTCTAGAGATTCTGAAAGGGTATGACTTTGAGAGTGTGTGTGTGTGTGTGTGTGTAAAAAGAAAACAAAATCAGAAGCCCTCTAGTTATTCTGCAAGGGTGTGTGTATTTGTGTGTCTGTGTGTGTGTGTGTGTGTGTAAAGACAGGAATTCAAGCGATACAGAGATTCTTTATGGGTGTGTATGTGTGAGTGTGTAAAAAGGTCAAGAAGTCATAAGCCCTCTAGAGATTCTTCAACGGTGTGTGCGGTGAGAGATTTAATAAAGAACAAAGTTCAGAAGTTCTCCAGAGGTTCTGCCAGGGTGTTTGTGTGTATGCCTGTGTGTTTAAAAAGGATACGAAATCAGAAGTCCTCCAGAGATTCTTCAAGGGTGTGTGTATGTGTGTGTGCGTGTGTAAAAGAACATGAATTCAAACCCACTCCAAAGATTCTACATGGGTGTGATTGTGTGTGTGTGTGGAAAAAGGACACGAATCAGAAGACATCCAGAGCTTCTGCAAGGGTATGTGTGTGAATGTGAATTTGTGTGTGTGTGTAAAAAGGACACGAAATCAGAAGCACTGCAGATATTATGCAACGATGTGTGTGTGTAAAAAAAAAAATACGTCAGAAGCCCTCCAGGATTCTGCAAGAGTGTGAGTGTGTGTTAAAAGGACACGACGTCAGATGCCTTCAATAGGTTCTGCAAGGGTGTGTGTATGTGTGTGTGTGTGTGTGTAAAAAGGACATGAATTCAAACCCACTCCAAAGATTCCGCATCTCTGTGATTTTGTGTGTTTGTGTGTGTGTGTGTGTGTGCGGAAAAAAGACACGAATCAGAAGACATCCAGAGCTTCTGCAAGGGTATGTGTGTCAATGTAAGTGTGTGTGTGTGTGTGTGTGTGTGTGTGTGTGTGAAAAGGACCCGAAGTCAGAAGCCCTCTAGAGATTATGTAAGGGTATGAATTTGAGTGTTTGTGTTTGTGTGTGTGTGTGTGTAAAGACAAAAATTCAAGCGATACAGAGATTCTTTTGGGGGTGTGTATATGTGAGTGTGTAAAAAGGACAAGAAGTCATAAGCCCTCTAAAGATTCTTCAATCGCGTGTGCGGGTGAGAGATTTTAAAAAGAACAAAGGTCAGAAGTTCTCCAGAGGTTCTGCCAGGGTGTGTGTGTGTGTGTGTATGCCAGTGTGCTAAAAAGGACACGAAATCAGAAGTCCTCCAGAGATTCTGTAAGGGTGTGTGTATGTGTGTGTGCGTGTGTAAACAGACATGAATTCAAACCCACTCCAAAGATTCTACATGGGTGTGTATGTGTGTGAGTGTGTGTGTGTGGAAAAGGACACGGATCAGAAGACATCCAGAGCGTCTGCAAGGTTATGTTTGTTAATGAGAGTGCGTGTATGTGTATGTGTGTGTGTGTAAACAAGACACAAAGTCAGAAGCCTTCTAGAGATTCTGAAAGTGTATGAATTTGATAGAGAGAGAGAGAGAGTGTGTGTGTGTGTGTGTGTGTGTGTGTATGAAAAAAGAAAACAAAATCAGAAGCCCTCTAGGTATTCTGCAGGGGTGTGCGTGCGTGTATATGTAAAGTTACGAATTCAAGCGATACAGAGATTCTTTAGGTTTGTGTATGTGTGAGTGTGTAAAAAGGACAAGAAGTCATAAGCCCTCTAGAGATTCTTCCACAGTGTTTGCGGGTGAGAGATTTTAAAAAGAACAAAGTTCAGAAGTTCTTCAGAGGTTCTGCCTCGTGCGTGTGTGTATGCCTGTGTGTCTAAAAAGGATACGAAATCAGAAGTCCTCCAGAGATTCTTCAAGGGTGTGTGTATGTGTGTCTGCGTGTGTAAAAAGGACATGAATTCAAACCCACTCAAAAGATTCAACATGGGTGTGATTGTGTATATGTGTGTGTGTGTGGAAAAAGTACACGAATCAGAAGACATCCAGAGGTTCTGCAAGGGTATGTGTGTGAATGTGAGTGTTTGTGTGTGTGTGTGTGTGTGTGTAAAAAGGACACAAAGTCAGAAGCGCTCTAGAGATTCTGAAAGGGTATGACTTTGAGAGTGTGTGTGTGTGTGTGTGTAAAAAGAAAACAAAATCAGAAGCCCTCTAGTTATTCTGCAAGGGTGTGTGTGTATTTGTGTGTCTGTGTGTGTGTGTGTGTGTGTGTAAAGACAGGAATTCAAGCGATACAGAGATTCTTTATGGGTGTGTATGTGTGAGTGTGTAAAAAGGACAAGAAGTCATAAGCCCTCTAGAGATTCTTCAACGGTGTGTGCGGTGAGAGATTTAATAAAGAACAAAGTTCAGAAGTTCTCCAGAGGTTCTGCCAGGGTGTTTGTGTGTATGCCTGTGTGTTTAAAAAGGATACGAAATCAGAAGTCCTCCAGAGATTCTTCAAGGGTGTGTGTATGTGTGTGTGTGCGTGTGTAAAAAGAACATGAATTCAAACCCACTCCAAAGATTCTACATGGGTGTGATTGTGTGTGTGTGTGGAAAAAGGACACGAATCAGAAGACATCCAGAGCTTCTGCAAGGGTATGTGTGTGAATGTGAATGTGTGTGTGTGTGTAAAAAGGACACGAAATCAGAAGCACTGCAGATATTATGCAACGATGTGTGTGTGTAAAAAGAACAATACGTCAGAAGCCCTCCAGGATTCTGCAAGAGTGTGAGTGTGTGTTAAAAGGACACGACGTCAGATGCCTTCAAGAGGTTCTGCAAGGGTGTGTGTATGTGTGTGTGTGTGTGTGTAAAAAGGACATGAATTCAAACCCACTCCAAAGATTCCGCATCTCTGTTATTTTGTGTGTTTGTGTGTGTGTGTGTGTGTGTGTGCGGAAAAAAGACACGAATCAGAAGACATCCAGAGCTTCTGCAAGGGTATGTGTGTGAATGTAAGTGTGTGTGTGTGTGTGTGTGTGTGTAAAAAGGACACGAAGTCAGAAGCCCTCCAAAGATTCTGTAAGGGTATGAATTTGAGTGTCTGTGTTTGTGTGTGTGTGCGTGTAAAGACAAAAATTCAAGCGATACAGAGATTCTTTAGGGGTGTGTATGTGTGAGTGTGTAAAAAGGACAAGAAGTCATAAGCCCTCTAAAGATTCTTCAATCGCGTGTGCGGGTGAGAGATTTTAAAAAGAACAAAGGTCAGAAGTTCTCCAGAGGTTCTGCCAGGTTGTGTGTGTGTGTGTATGCCAGTGTGCTAAAAAGGACACGAAATCAGAAGTCCTCCAGAGATTCTGCAAGGGTGTGTGTATGTGTGTGTGCGTGTGTAAACAGACATGAATTCAAACCCACTCCAAAGATTATACATGGGTGTGTATGTGTGTGAGTGTGTGTGTGTGGAAAAGGACACGGATCAGAAGACATCCAGAGCTTCTGCAAGGGTATGTTTGTTAATGAGAGTGCGTGTATGTGTATGTGTGTGTGTGTAAACAAGACACAAAGTCAGAAGCCTTCTAGAGATTCTGAAAGTGTATGAATTTGATAGAGAGAGAGAGAGAGTGTGTGTGTGTGTGTGTGTGTGTATGAAAAAAGAAAACAAAATCAGAAGCCCTCTAGGTATTCTGCAGGGGTGTGCGTGCGTGTATATGTAAAGATACGAATTCAAGCGATACAGTGATTCTTTAGGGTTGTGTATGTGTGAGTGTGTAAAAAGGACAAGAAGTCATAAGCCCTCTAGAGATTCTTCCACAGTGTTTGCGGGTGAGAGATTTTAAAAAGAACAAAGTTCAGAAGTTCTTCAGAGGTTCTGCCAGGGTGTGTGTGTGTGTGTGTTTATGCCAGTGTGCTAAAAAGGACACGAAATCAGAAGTCCTCCAGGGATTCTGCAAGGGTGTGTGTATGTGTGTGTGCGTGTGTAAAAAGACATGAATTCAAACCCACTCCAAAGATTCTACATGGGTGTGTATGTGTGTGAGTGTGTGTGTGTGGAAAAGGACACGAATCAGAATACATCCAGAGCCTCTGCAAGGGTATGTGTGTTAATGAGAGTGCGTGTACGTGTGTGTGTGTTTGTGTGTGTAAAAAGGACACGAAATCAGAATCCTTCTAGAGATTCTGAAAGTGTATGAATTTGAGAGAGAGAGAGAGAGAGAGAGAGAGAGAGTGAGTGTGTGTGTGTGTGTAAAAAGGACACGAAGTCAGAAGCCCTCTAAAGATTCTGAAAGTGTATGAACTTGAGAGAAAGAGAGAGTGTGTGTGTGTGTGTGTAAAAAGGACACGAAGTCAGAAGCCCTCTAGAGATTCTGAAAGTGTATGAATTTGAGAGAGAGTGTGTGTGTGTGTGTGTAAAAAGGACACGAAGTCAGAAGCCCTCTAGAGATTCTGAAAGTGTATGAAATTGAGAGAGAGAGTGTGTGTGTGTGTGTGTGTGTGTGTGTGTGTGTGAAAAGAAAACAAAATCAGAAGCCCTCTAGGTATTCTGCAAGGGTGTGCGTGCCTGTGTGTGTAAAGACACGAATTCAAGCGATACAGAGATTCTTTAGGGGTGTGTATGTGTGAGTGTATAAAAAGGACAAGAAGCCATAAGCCCTCTAGAGATTCTTCCACAGTGTTTGCGGGTGAGAGATTTTAAAAAGAACAAAGGTCAGAAGTTCTCCAGAGGTTCTGCCAGGTGTGTGTGTTTATGCCTGTGTGCCTAAAAAGGACACGAAATCAGAAGTCCTCCAGAGATTCTGCAAGGGTGTGTTTATGTGTGTGTGCTTATCTAAAAAGTACATAAATGCAAACCCACCCCAAAGATTCTACATGAGTGTGATTGTGTATATGTGTGTGTGTGTGTGTGGAATAAGTACACGAATCAGAAGACATCCAGAGGTTCTGCAAAGGTATGTGTGTGAATCTGAGTGTTTGTGTGTGTGTGTGTGTAAAAAGGACACGAAGTCAGAAGCCCTCTAGAGATTCTGAAAGGGTATGACTTTGAGAGTGTGTGTGTGTAAAAAGAAAACAAAATCAGAAACCCTCTAATTATTCCGCAAGGGTGTGTGTGTGTCTGTGTGTGTGTTTGTGTAAAGACAGGAATTCAAGCGATACAGAGATTCTTTATGGGTGTGTATGTGTGAGTGTGTAAAAAGGACAAGAAGTCATAAGCATTCTAGAGATTCTTCAACGGTGTGTGCGGTGAGAGATTTAATAAAGAACAAAGTTCAGAAGTTCTCAAGAGGTTCTGCCAGGGTGTTTGTGTGTATCCTTGTGTGTCTCAAAAGGATACGAAATCAGAAGTCCTCCAGAGATTCTTCAAGGGTGAGTGTATGTGTGTGTGCGTGTGTAAAAATGACATGAATTCAAACCCACTCCAAAGATTCCGCATCTGTGTGATTGTGTGTGTGTGTGTGTGTGTGTGTGTGTGCGGAAAAAAGACACGAATCAGAAATCATCCAGAGCTTCTGCAAGTGTATGTGTGTGAATGTAAGTGTGTGTGTGTGTGTGTGTGTGTGTAAAAAGGACACGAAGTCAGAAGCCATCTAGAGCTTCTGTAAGGGTATGAATTTGAGTGTTTGTGTTTGTGTGTGAGTGTGTGTAAAGAAAAAAATTCAAGCGATACAGAGATTCTTTGGGGTGTGTAGTGTGAGTGTGTAAAAAGGACAAGAAGTCATAAGCCCTCTAAAGATTCTTCAATCGTGTGTGCGGATGAGAGATTTTAAAAAGAACAAAGGTCAGAAGTTCTCCAGAGGTTCTGCCAGGGTGTGTGTGTGTGTGTATGCCAGTGTGCTAAAAAGGACATGAAATCAGAAGTCCTCCAGAGATTCTGCAAGGGTGTGTGTATGTGTGTGTGCGTGTGTAAAAAGACATGAATTCAACCCCACTCCACAGATTCTACATGGGTGTGTATGTGTGTGAGTGTGTGTGTGTGGAAAAGGACACGAATCAGAAGACATCCAGAGCATCTGCAAGGGTATGTGTGTTAATGAGAGTGCGTGTATGTGTGTGTGTGTGTGTTAAAAGGACACGAAGTCAGAATCCTTCTAGAGATTCTGAAAGTGTATGAATTTGAGAGAGAGAGAGAGAGTGTGTGTGTGTGTGTGTGTGTGTGTAAAAAGAAAACAAATCAGAAGCCCTCTAGGTATTCTGCAGGGGTGTGCGTGCGTGTGTATGTAAAGATACAAATTCAAGCGATACAGAGATTCTTTAGAGTTGTGTATGTGTGAGTGTGTAAAAAGGACAAGGAGCCATAAGCCCTCTAGAGATTCTTCCACAGTGTTTGAGGTTGAGAGATTTTAAAAAGAACAAAGTTCAGAAGTTCTCCAGAGGTTCTGCCAGGTGTGTGTGTTTATGCCTGTGTGTCTAAAAAGGACACGAAATCAGAAGTCCTCTAGAGATTCTGCAAGGGTGTTTTTATGTGTGTGTGCGTGTGTAAAAAGACATGCATTCAAACCCACCCCAAAGATTCTACATGAATGTGATTGTGTATATGTGTGTGGAAAAAGTACACGAATCAGAAGACATCCAGAGGTTCTGCAAGGGTATGTGTGTGAATGTGAGTGTTTGTGTGTGTGTGTGTGTGTGTGTGTGTGTAAAAAGGACACAAAGTCAGAAGAACTCTAGAGATTCTGAAAGGGTATTACTTTGAGTGTGTGTGTGTGTGTGTGTGTGTGTGTAAAAAGAAAACAAAATCAGAAGCCCTCTAATTATTCTGCAAGGGTGTGTGTGTGTCTGTGTGTGTGTGTGTGTGTGTGTGTGTGTAAAGACAGGAATTCAAGCGATACAGAGTTTCTTTATGGTTGTGTATGTGTGAGTGTGTAAAAAGGACAAGAAGTCATAAGCCCTCTAGAGATTCTTCAACGGTGTGTGCAGTGAGAGATTTAATAAAGAACAAAGTTCAGAAGTTCTCCAGAGGTTCTGCCAGGGTGTTTCTGTGTATGCCTGTGTGTCTAAAAAGGATACGAAATCAGAAGTCCTCCAGAGATTCTTCAAGGGTGTGTGTTTGTGTGTGTGTGTAAAAAGGACATGAATTCAAACCCACTCCAAAGATTCTACATGGGTGTGATTGTGTGTGTGTGTGTGGAAAAAAAGACACGAATCAGAAGACATCCAGAGCTTCTGCAATGGTGTGTGTGTGAATGTGAATGTGTGTGTGTGTAAAAAGGACACGAAATCAGAAGCACTGCAGATATTATGCAACGATGTGTGTGTGTAAAAAGAACACTACGTCAGAAGCCCTCCAGGATTCTACAAGAGTGTGAGTGTGTGTTAAAAGGACACGACGTCAGAAGCCTTTAAGACGTTCTGCAAGGGTGTGTGTAAGTGTGCGTGCGTGTGTAAAAAGGACATGAATTCAAACCCACTCAAATGATTCCGCATCTGTGTGATTGTGTGTGTGAGTGTGTGTGTGTGTGTGCGGAAAAAAGACACGAATCAGAAGACATCCAGAGCTTCTGCAAGGGTATGTGTGTGAATGTAAGTGTGTGTGTGTGTGTGTGTGTAAAAACGACACGAAGTCAGAAGGCCTCTAGAGATTCTGTAAGGGTATGAATTTGGGAGTTTGTGTTTGTGTGTGTGTGTTTGTAAAGACATGAATTCAAGCGATACAGAGATTCTTCCGGGGTGTGTATGTGTGAGTGTATAAAAAGGACAAGAAGCCATAAGCCCTCTAGAGATTCTTCCACAGTGTTTGCGGGTGAGAGATTTTTAAAGAACAAAGTTCAGAAGTTCTCCAGAGGTTCTGCCAGGTGTGTGTGTTTATGCCTGTGTGCCTAAAAAGGACACGAAATCAGAAGTCCTCCAGAGATTCTGCAAGGGTGTGTTTATGTGTGTGTGCGTGTGTAAAAAGGACATAAATTCAAATCCACTCCAAAGATTCCGCATCTGTGTGATTGTGTGTGTGTGTGTGTGTGTTGAAAAAGTTCATGAATCAGAAGACATCCAGAGGTACTGCAAGGGTATGTGTGTGAATGTAAGTGTTTGTGTGTGTGTGTGTGTGTGTGTGTGTAAAAAAGACACGAAGTCAGAAGCCCTCTAGAGATTCTGAAACGGTATGAATTAGAGAGTGTGTGTGTTAGTGTCTGTGTGTGTATAAAAACAAATCAAAGTCATAAGTCCTCTAGTTATTCTGCAAGGGTGTGCGTGCGTGTGTGTGTGTGTGTGTGTGTGTGTAAAGACACGAATTCAAGTGATACAGAGATTCTTTAGGGGTGTGTATGTGTGAGTGCGTAAAAAGGACATGAAGTCATAAGCCCCCTAGAGATTCTTCAACAGTGTGTGCGGGTGAGAGATTTCATTAAGAACAAAGTTCAGAAGATCTCCAGAGGTTCTGCCAGGGTGTATGTGTGTGTGCCTGTGTGTCTAAAAAGGACACGAAATCAGAAGTCCTCCAGAGATTCTGCAAGGGTGTGTGTATGTGTGTGTGCGTGTGTAAAAAGGACATGAATTCAAACCCACTCCAAATATTCTACATGGGTGTCATTGTGTGTGTGTGTGTGGAAAAAGGACACGAATCAGAAGACATCCAGAGCTTCTGCAAGGGTATGTGTGTGAATGTGAGTGTGTGTGTGTGTGTGTGTGTGTGTAAAAAGGACACGAAGTCAGAAGCCTTGCATATATAATGCAAGGATGTGTGTGTAAAAAGAACTCTACATCAGACGCCCTCCAGAGATTCTGCAATAGTGTGAGTGTGTGGTGTGCGTGTTAAAAGGACCCGACGTCAGAAGCCTTCCATAGATTGTGCAAGGGTGCCTCTATATGTGTGTGTATGTGTTTAATAAGGCAGGAAGTCAGAAGCCCTCTAGGTATTCTGCAAAGGTCTGCGTGTGTGTGTGTGTGTGTATAAAAAGGACAAGAAGTCAGAAACCTCCAGAGATTCTGCAAAGGTGTGTTTGTGTGTAGGTAAAAAGGACACGACGTTAGAAGCCCTCCAGAGATTCTCCAAGGGTGTGCTTGTGTGTGGGTGTGTATGTAAAAATGACACGAACGAGAAGCCCACCAGAGATTCTTAAATGGTATCAGTGTGAGTGTGTTGTGTAAAAAGGACACGAAGTCAGAAGCCCTCTACATATTCTGTAAGGGTATGAATTTGAGTGTTTTTGTGTGTGTGTGTGTGTGTGTGTGAGTGTGTGTAAAGACACGAATTCAAGCGATACAGAGATTCTTTAGGGTTGTGTATGTGTGAGTGTGTAAGAAGGGCAAGAAGTCATAAGCCCTCTAAAGATTCTTCAATCGTGTGTGCGGATGAGAGATTTTAAAAAGAACAAAGGTCAGAAGTTCTCCAGAGGTTCTGCCAGGGTGTGTGTGTGTGTGTGTGTGTGTGTGTGTGTATGCCAGTGTGCTAAAAAGGACATGAAATCAGAAGTCCTCCAGAGATTTTGCAAGGGTGTGTGTATGTGTGTGTGCGTGTGTAAAAAGACATGAATTCAAACCCACTCCAAAGATTCTACATGGGTGTGTATGTGAATGAGTGTATGTGTGTAGAAAAGGACACGAATCAGAAGACATCCAGAGTTTCTGCAAGGGTATGTGTGTGAATGTGAATGTGTCTGTGTGTGTAAAAAGGACACGAAATCAGAAGCACTGCAGATATTATGCAACGATGTGTGTGTGTAAAAAGAACACTACGTCAGAAGCTCTCCAGGATTCTGCAAGAGTGTGAGTGTGTGTTAAAAGGACACGACGTCAGAAGTCTTCAAGAGGTTCTGCAAGGTTGTGTGTATGTGTGTGTGCGTGTGTAAAAAGGACATGAATTCAAACCCACTCCAAAGATTCCACATCTGTGTGATTGTGTGTGTGTGTGTGTGTGGAAAAAAGACACGAATCAGAAAACATCCAGAGCTTCTGCAAGGGTATGTATGAATGTAAGTGTGTGTGTGTGTGTGTGTGTAAAAACGACACGAAGACAGAAGCCCTCTAGAGATTCTGTAAGGGTATGAATTTGAGTGTTTGTGTTTGTGTGTGTGTGTGTAAAGAAACGAATTCAAGCAATACAGAGATTCTTTAGGGGTGCGTATGTGTGAGTGTGTAAAAAGTACAAGAAGTCATAAGCCCTCTAAAGATTCTTCAATCGTGTGTGTGGGTGAGAGATTTTAAAAAGAACAAAGGTCAGAAGTTCTACATAGGTTCTGCAAGGGTGTTTGTGTGTGTGTGTGTATGCCAGTGTGCTAAAAAGGACACGAAATCAGAAGTCCTCCAGAGATTCTGCAAGGGTGTGTGTATGTGTGTGTGCGTGTGTAAAAAGACATGAATTCAAACCCACCCCAAAGATTCTACATGAGTGTGATTGTGTGTGAGTGTGTGTGTGTGGAAAAGGACACGAATCAGAAGACATCCAGAGCCTCTGCAAGGGTATGTGTGTTAATGAGAGTGCGTGTATGTGTGTTTGTGTGTGTAAAAAGGACACGAAGTCAGAATCCTTCTAGAGATTGTGAAAGTGTATGAATTTGAGAGAGAGAGAGAGAGAGAGTGTGTGTGTGTGTGTGTGTGTGTGTGTGTGTAAAAAGACACGAAGTCAGAAGCCCTCTAGAGATTCTGAAAGTGTATGAATTTGAGAGAGAAAGAGAGTGTGTGTGTGTGTGTGTGAAAAAAAAAAACAAAATCAGAAGCCCTCAAGGTATTCTGCAAGGGTGTGCGTGCGTGTGTGTGTGTAAAGACACGAATTCAAGCGATACCGAGATTCTTTAGGGGTGTGAATGTGTGAGTGTATAAAAAGGACAAGAAGCCATAAGCCCTCTAGAGATTCTTCCACAGTGTTTGCGGGTGAGAGATTTTTAAAGACAAAAATTCAAGCGATACAGATATTCTTTAGGGGTGTGTATGTGTGAGTGTGTAAAAAGGACAGGAAGTCATAAGCCCTCTAAAGATTCTTCAATCGTGTGTGCGGGTGAGAGATTTTAAAAAGAACAAAGGTCAGAAGTTCCCCAGAGGTTCTGCCAGGGTGTGTGTGTGTGTGTATGCCAGTGTGCTAAAAAGGACACGAAATCAGATGTCCTCCAGAGATTCTGCAAGGGTGTGTGTATGTGTGTGTGCGTGTGTAAAAAGACATGAATTCAAACCCACTCCAAAGATTCTACATGGGTGTGTATGTGTGTGAGTGTGTGTGTGTGTATAGGAGACGAATCAGAAGACATCCAGAGCTTCTGCTAGGGTATGTGTGTTAATGAGAATGCGTGTATATGTGTGTGCGTGTGTGTGTGTAAAAAGGACACGAAGTCAGAAGCCTTCTAGAGATTCTGAAAGTGTATGAATTTGAGAGAGAGAGAGAGAGAGTGTGTGTGTGTGTGTGTAAAAAGAAAACAAAATAAGAAGCCCTCTAGGTATTCTGCAGGGGTGTGCGTGCGTGTGTATGTAAAGATACGAATTCAAGCGATACAGAGATTCTTTAGGGTTGTGTATGTGTGAGTGTGTAAAAAGGACCAGAAGCCATAAGCCCTCAAGAGATTCTTCCACAGTGTTTGCAGGTGAGAGATTTTAAAAAGAACAAAGTTCAGAAGTTCTCCAGAGGTTCTGCCAGGTGTGTGTGTTTATGCCTGTGTGTCTAAAAAGGACACGAAATCAGAAGTCCTCTAGAGATTCTGCAAGGGTGTGTTTATGTGTGTGTGCGTGTGTAAAAAGACATGAATTCAAACCCACCCCAAAGATTCTACATGAGTGTGATTGTGTATATGTGTGTGTGTGGAAAAAGTACACGAATCAGAAGACATCCAGAGGTTCTGCAAGGGTATGTGTGTGAATGTGCGTGTTTGTGTGTGTGTGTGGGTGTGTGTAAAAAGGACACAAAGTCAGAAGCACTCTAGAGATTCTGAAAGGGTATAACTTTGAGAGTGTGTGTGTGTGTTTGTGTGTGTAAACAGAAAACAAAATCAGAAGCCCTCTAATTATTCTGCAAGGGTGTGTGTGTTCGTGTGTGTGTGTGTGTGTAAAGACAGGAATTCAAGCGATACAGAGATTCTTTATGGGTGTGTATGTGTGAGTGTGTAAAAAGGACAAGAAGTCATAAGCCCTCTAGAGATTCTTCAACGGTTGTGCGGTGAGAGATTTAATAAAGAACAAAGTTCAGAATTTCTCCAGAGGTTCTGCCAGGGTGTTTGTGTGTATGCCTGTGTGTCTAAAATGGACATGAAATCAGAAGTCCTCCAGAGATTCCGCAAGGGTGTGTGTATGTGTGTGTAAAAAGGACATGAAGTCAAACCCACTCGAAGGATTCTACATGGGTGTGATTGTGTGTGTGTGTGTGTGGAAAAAGGACACGAATCAGAAGACATCCAGAGATTCTGCAAGGGTATGTGTGTGAATGTGAATGTGTGTGTGTGTGTGTAAAAAGGACACAAAATCAGAAGCCCTGCAGATATTATGCAACGTTGTGTGTGTGTAAAAAGAACACTACGTCAGAAGCCCTCCAGGATTCTGCAAGAGTGTGAGTGTGTGTTAAAAGGATACGACGTCAGAAGCCTACAAGAGGTTATGCAAGGCTGCGTGTATGTGTGTGTCCGTGTGTAAAAAGGACATGAATTCAAACCCACTCCAAAGGTTCCGCATCTGTGTGATTGTGTGTGTGTGTGTGTGTGTAAAAAGGACACGACGTCAGAAGCCTTCAAGAGGTTCTGCAAGGCTGCGTGTATGTGTGTGTCCGTGTGTAAAAAGGACATGAATTCAAACCCACTCCAAAGGTTCCGCATCTGTGTGATTGTGTGTGTGTGTGTGTGTGTGTGTGTGTGTGTGTGCGGAAAAAAGACACGAATCAGAAGACATCCAGAGCTTCTGCAAGGGTATGTGTGTGAATGTAAGTGTGTGTGTGTGTGTGTGTGTGTAAAAAGGACACGAAGTCAGAAGCCCTCTAGAGATTCTGTAAGGGTATGAATTTGAGTGTTTGTGTTTGTGTGTGTGTGTGTAAAGACAAAAATTCAAGCGATACAGAGATTCTTTAGGGGTGTGTGTGTGTGAGTGTGTAAAAAGGACAAGAAGTCATAAGCCCTCTAGAGATTCTTCAACAGTGTGTGCAGGTGAGAGATTTCATAAAGAACAAAGTTCAAATGTTCTCCAGATTTTCTGCCAGGGTGTGTGTGTGTATGCCTGTGTGTTTAAAAAAGACACGAAATCAGAAGTCCTCCACAGATTCTGCAAGGTTGTGTGTATGTGTGTGTGGGTGTGTAAAAAGGACATGAATTCAAACCCACTCCAAAGATTCTACATGGGTGTGATTGTGTGTGTGTGTGTGTGTGTGTGTGTGTAGAAAAAGGACACAAATCAGAAGACATCCAGAGCTTCTGCAAGGGTATGTTTGTGAATGTGAGTGTGTGTGTGTGAGTGTGTAAAAAGAACACGAATTCAGAAGCCCTGCATATATAATGCAAGGATGTGTGTGTGTGTAAAAAGAACTCTACGTCAGATGACCTCCAGAGATTATGCAAGAGTGGGGGTGTGTGGTGTGTGTGTTAAAAAGACACGACGTCAGAAGCCTTCCAGAGATTGTGCAAGGGTGCCTGTATGTGTGTAATAAGACAGGAAGTCAGAAGCCCTCTAGGTATTCTGCAAAGGTCTGCGTGTGTGTGTGTGTGTGTGTGTAAAAAGGACAAGAAGTCATAAGCCCTCTAGAGATTCTTCAACGGTGTGTGCGGGTGAGAGATTTTAAAAAGAACAAAGGTCAGAAGTTCTCCAGAGGTTCTGCAAGGGTGTGAGTGTGTATGCCAGTGTCCTAAAAAGGACACGAAATCGGAAGTCCTCCAGAGATTCTGAAAGGGTGTGTTTATGTGTGTGTGCGTGTGTAAAAAGGACATGAATTCAAACCCACCCCAAAGATTCTACATGAGTGCGATTGTGTATGTGTGTGTGTGTGGGAAAAGTACACGAATCAGAAGACATCCAGAGGTTCTGAAAGTGTTTGTTTATGTGTGTGTGCGTGTGTAAAAAGACACAAATTCAAACCCACACCAAAAATTCTACATGAGTGTGATTGTGTATGTGTGTGTGTTTGTAGAAAAAGTACACGAATCAGAAGACATCCAGAGGTTCTGGAGGGTATGTGTGTGAATGTGAGTGTGTGTGTGTGTGTAAAAAGGACAAGAAGCCATAAGCCCTCTAGAGATTCTTCAACAGTGTGTGCGGGTGAGAGATTTCATAAAGAACAGAGTTCTAAGTTCTCCAGAGGTTCTGCCAGGGTGTGTGTGTGTATGCCTGTGTGTCTAAAAAGGACACGAAATCAGAAGTCCTCCAGAGATTCCGCAAGGCTGTGTGTATGTGTGTGTGCGTGTGTAAAAAGGACATGAATTCAAACCCACTCCAAAGATTCTACATTGGTGTCATTGTGTGTGTGTGTGGAAAAAGGACACGAATCAGAAGACATCCAGAGCTTCTGCAAGGATATGTGTGTGAATCTGAGTGTGTGTGTGGGTGGGTAAAATGGACACGAAGTCAGAAGCCCTGCATATATAATGCAAGGATGTGTGTGTGTAAAAAGAACACTACGTCAGACGCCCTCCAGAGATTCTGCAAGAGTGTGAGTGTGTGGTGTGTGTGTTAAAAGAACACGACGTCAGAAGCCTTCCACAGATTGTGCAAGGGTGCCTCTATATGTGTGTGTATGTGTGTAATAAGACAGGAAGTCAGAAGCCCTCTAGGTATTCTGCAAAGGTCTGCGTGTGTGTTTGGGTGTGTGTATAAAAAGGACAAGAATTCAGAAACCTCCAGAGCTTCTGCAAAGGTGTGTATGTGTGTAGGTAAAAAGGACAAGATGCAAGAAGCCCTCCAGAGATTCTCCAAGGGTGTTCTTGTGTGTGGGTATGTATGTAAAAATGAAACGAACGAGAAGCCCACCAGAGATCTACAATGGTATCATTGTGAGTGTGTATGTGTAAAAAGGACACGAAGTCAGAAGCCCTCTAGAGATTCTGTGAGGGTATGAATTTGAGTGTTTTGTGTGTGTGTGTGTGTGTAAAGACACGAATTCAAGCGATACAGAGATTCTTTAGGGGTGTGTATGTGTGAGTGTGTAAAAAGGACAAGAAGTCATAAGTCCCCTAGAGATTCTTCAACAGTGTGTGCGGGTGAGAGGTTTCATAAAGAACAAAGGTCAGAAGTTCTCCAGAGGTTCTGCCAAGGTGTGTGTGTGTATGCCTGTGTGTCTAAAAAGGACACGAAATCAGAAGTCCTCCAGAGATTCTGCAAGGTTGTGTGTATGTGTGTGTGCGTATGTAAAAAAGACATGAATTCAAACCCACCCCAAAGATTCTACGTGGGTGTGATTTTGTGTGTGTGTGTGTGTGGAAAAAGGACACAAATCAGAAGACATCCAGAGCTTCTGCAAGGGTATGTGTGTGAATGTGAGTGTGTGTGTGAGTGTGTAAAAAGAACACGAAGTCAGAAGCCCTGCATATAAAATGCAAGGATGTGTGTGTGTAAAAAGAACACTACGTCAGATGCCCTCCAGAGATTCTGCAAGAGTGTGAGTGTGTGGTGTGTGTGTTAAAAGGACACGACGTCAGAAGCCTTCCTGAGATTGTGCAAGGGTGCCTGTATGTGTGTGTATGTGTGTAGTAAGACAGGAAGTCAGAAGCCCTCTAGGTATTCTGCAAAGGTCTGCGTGTGTGTGTGTGTGTGTGTGTGTGTGTAAAAAGGACAAGACGTCATAAGCCCTCTAGAGATTCTTCAACGGTGTGTGCGGGTGAGAGATTTTAAAAAGAACAAAGGTCAGAAGTTCTCCAGAGTTTCTGCCAGGGTGTGAGTGTGTATGCCAGTGTTCTAAAAAGGACACGAAATCAGAAGTCCTCCAGAGATTCTGAAAGGGTGTGTTTATGTGTGTGTGCGTGTGTAAAAAGGACATGAATTCAAATCCACACCAAAGATTCTACATGAGTGTGATTGTGTATGTGTGTGTGTGTGTATGTGTGTGTGTGGTAAAAGTACACGAATCAGAAGACATCCAGAGGTTCTGCAAGGGTATGTGTGAGAATGTGAGTGTGTGTGTGTGTGTACAAAGAGCACGAAGTCAGAGGTCCTCTAGAGATTCTGAAAAGGTATGAATTTGAGAGAGTGTGTGTGTGTGTGTAAAAAGAAAACAAAATCATATGACCTCTAGTTATTCTGCAAGGGTGTGCGTGCGTGTGTGTGTGTGAGTAAAGACATGAATTCAAGGGATACAGAGATTCTTTAGGGGTGTGTATGTGTTAGTGTGTAAAAAGGACAAGAAGTCATAAGCCCTCTAGAGATTCTTCAACAGTGTGTGCGGGTGAGAGATTTCATAAAGAACAGAGTTCAGAAGTTCTCCAGAGGTTCTGCCAGGGTGTGTGTGTGTATGCCTGTGTGTCTAAAAAGGACACGAAATCAGAAGTCCTCCAGAGATTCTTCAAGGTTGTGTGTATGTGTGTGTGGGTGTGTAAAAAGGACATGAATTCAAACCCACTCCAAAGATTCTACATGGGTGTGATTATGTGTGTGTGTGTGTGTGTGTGGAAAAAGGACACAAATCAGAAGACATCCAGAGCTTCTGCAAGGGTATGTGTGTGAATGTGAGTGTGTGTGTGAGTGTGTAAAAAGAACACGAAGTCAGAAGCCCTGCATATATAATGCAAGGATGTGTGTGTGTGTAAAAAGAACTCTACGTCAGATGCCCTCCAGAGATTCTGCAAGAGTGTGAGTGTGTGGTGTGTGTGTTAAAAGGACACGACGTCAGAAGCCTTCCAGAGATTGTGCAAGGGTGCCTGTATGTGTGTAATAAGACAGGAAGTCAGAAGCCCTCTAGGTATTCTGCAAAGGTCTGCGTGTGTGTGTGTGTGTGTGTGTGTGTGTAAAAAGGACAAGAAGTCATAGGCCCTCTAGAGATTCTTCAACGGTGTGTGTGGGTGAGAGATTTTAATAAGAACAAAGGTCAGAAGTTCTCCAGATGTTCTGCCAGGGTGTGAGTGTGTATGCCAGTGTCCTAAAAAGGACACGAAATCAGAAGTCCTCCAGATATTCTGAAAGGGTGTGTTTATGTGTGTGTGTGTGTGTGTAAAAGGACATACATTCAACCCCACCCCAAAGATTCTACATGAGTGTGATTGTGTATGAGTGTGTGTGTGTGTGTGTGGAAAAAGGTCACGAATCAGAAGACATCCAGACGTTCTGCAAGGGTATGTGTGTGAATGTGAGTGTGTGTGTGTGTGTGTAAAAAGTACACGAAGTCATAAGCCCTCTAGAGATTCTTCAACAGTGTGTGCGGGTGAGAGATTTAATAAAGAACAAAGTTCAGAAGTTCTCCAGAGGTTCTGCCAGGGTGTGTGTTTGTATTCCTGTGTGTCTAAAAAGGACACGAAATCAGAAGTCCTCCAGAGATTCATCAAGTGTGTGTGTATGTGTGTGTGCGTGTGTAAAAAGGACATGAATTCAAGCCCACTCGAAAGATTCTACATGGGTGTGATTGTTTCTGTGTGTGTGTTTGTGTGTGTGGAAAAAGGACACGATTCAGAAGACATCAGGAGCTTCTGCAACGGTATGTAGAATGTGAGTGTGTGTGTGGGTGTGTAAAAAGGACATGAAGTCAGAAGCCCTGCATATATAATGCAAGGATGTGTGTGTGTGTGTAAAAAGAACTCTACGTCAGACGCCCTCCAGAGATTCTGCAAGAGTGTGAGTGTGGTGTGTGTGTTAAAAGGACACGACGTCAGAAGCATTCCACAGATTGTGCAAGGGTGCCTCTATATGTGTGTGTATGTGTGTAATAAGACAGGAAGTCAGAAGCCAACTAGGTATTCTGCAAAGGTCTGCGTGTGTGTGTGTGTATAAAAAGGACAAGAATTCAGAAACCTCCAGAACTTCTGCAAAGGTTTGTATGTGTGTACGTAAAAAGGACAAGATGTAAGAAGCCCTCCAAAGATTCTCCAAGGGTGTTCTTGTGTGTGGGTGTGTATGTAAAAATGACACGAACGAGAAGCAACCAGAGATTCTTCAATGGTATCAGTGTGAGTGTGTATGTGTAAAAAGGACACGAGGTCAGCAGCCCTCTAGAGATTCTGTAAGGGTATGAATTTGAGTGTGTGTGCTTGTGTGTGTGTGTGTAAAGACAGGAATTCAAGCGATACAGAGATTCTTTATGGGTGTGTATGTGTGAGTGTGTAAAAAGGACAAGAAGTCATAAGCCCTCTAGAGATTCTTCAACAGTGTGTGCAGGTGAGAGATTTCATAAAGAACAAAGTTCAGAAGTTCTCCAGAGGTTCTGCCAGGGTGTGTGTGTGTATGCCTGTGTGTTTAAAAAGGACACGAAATCAGAAGTCCTCCAGAGATTCTGCAAGGTTGTGTGTATGTGTGTGTGCGTGTGTAAAAAGGACATGAATTCAAACCCACTCCAAGATTCTACATGGGTGTGATTGTGTGTGTGTGTGTGTGTGTGTGTGTGGAAAAAGGACACAATTCAGAAGACACCCAGAGCTTCTACAAGGGTATGTGTGTGAATGAGAGCGTGTGTGTGAGTGTGTAAAAAGAACACGAAGTCAGAAGCCCTGCATATATAATGCAAGGATGTGTGTGTAAATAGAACACTACGTCAGATGCCCTCCAGAGATTCTGCAAGAGCGTGTGTGGTGTGTGTGTTAAAAGGACACGAAGTCAGAAGCCCTCCAGAAATTGTGCAAGGGTGCCTGTACGTGTGTGTATGTGTGTAATAAGACAGGAAGTCAGAAGCCCTCTAGGTATTCTGCAAAGGTCTGTGTGTGTGTGTGTGTGTGTGTGTGTGTGTGAAAAGGACAAGAAATCATAAGCCCTCTAGAGATTCTTCAACGGTGTGTGCGGGTGAGAGATTTTAAAAAGAACAAAGGTCAGAAGTTCTCCAGAGGTTCTGCCAGGGTCTGAGTGTGTATGCCAGTGTCCTAAAAAGGACACGAAATCAGAAGTCCTCCAGATATTCTGAAAGGGTGTGTTTATGTGTGTGTGCGTGTGTAAAAGGACATACATTCAAACCCACCCCAAAGATTCTACATGAGTGTGATTGTGTATATGTGTGTGTGTGTGTGTGTGTGGAAAAAGTACACGAATCAGAAGACATTCAGACGTTCTGCAAGGGTATGTGTGTGAATGTGTGTGTGTGTGTGTGTAAAAAGAACACGAAGTCATAAGCCCTCTAGAGATTCTTCAACAGTGTGTGCGTTTGAGAGATTTAATATAGAACAAAGTTCAGAAGTTCCCCAGAGGTTCTGCCAGGGTGTGTGTGTGTCTTCCTGTGTGTCTAAAAAGGACACGAAATCAGAAGTCCTCCAGAGATTCTGCAAGGGTGTGTGTATGTGTGTGTGCGTGTGTAAAAAGGACATGAATTCAAACCCACTCCAAAGATTCTACATGGGTGTGTATGTGTGTGTGTGTGTGTGTGTGTGTGTGTGTGTGTGTGTGGAAAAGGACACGAATCAGAAGACATCCAGAGCTTCTGCAAGGGTATGTGTCTGAATGTGAGTGTGTGTGTGGGTGTGTAAAAAGGACACGAAGTCAGAAGCCCTGCATATATAATGCAAGGATGTGTGTGTGTAAAAAGAACACTACCTCAGACGCCCTCCAGAGATTCTGCAAGATTGTGCATGTGTGTTAAAAGGACACGATGTCAGAAGCCTTCCACAGATTGTGCAAGAGTGCCTCTATATGTGTGTGTATGTGTTTATAAGACAGGAAGTCAGAAGCCCTCTAGGTATTCTGCAAAGGTCTGCGTGTGTTTGTATGTGTGTATAAAAAGGACAAGAAGTCAGAAACCTCCAGAGATTCTGCAAAGGTGTGTGTGTGTGTAGGTAAAAAGGACACGACGTTAGAAGCCCTCCAGAGATTCTCCAAGGGTGTGCTTGTGTGTGGGTGTGTTTGTAAAAATGAAACGAACGAGAAGCTCACCAGTGATTCTTCAAAGGTATCAGTGTGTGTATGTGTAAAAAGGACACGAAGTCAGAAGCCCTCTAGTGATTCTGTAAGGGTATGAATTTGAGTGTTTGTGTGTGTGTGTGTGTGTGTGGAAAGACACGAAATCAAGCGATACAGAAATTCTTTAGGGTTGTGTATGTGTGAGTGTTTAAAACGGACAAGAAGTCATAAGCCCTCTAGAGATTCTTCAACGGTTTGTGCGGGTGAGAGATTTTAAAAAGAACAAAGGTCAGAAGTTCTCCAGAGGTTCTGCCAGGGCGTGTGTGTGTGTATGCCAGTGTCCTAAAAAGGACACGAAATCAGAAGTCCTCCAGAGGTTCTGAAAGTGTGTGTTTATATGTGTGTGCGTGTGTACAAAGGACATAAATTCAAACCCACCCCAAAAATTCTACATGAGTGTGATTGTGTATGTGTGTGTGTGTGTGTGGAAAAAGTACACGAATCAGAAGACATCCAGAGGTTCTGGAGGGTATTTGTGTGAATGTGAGTGTGTGTGTGTGTGTGTAAAAAGGACACGAAGTGAGAAGCCCTCTAGAGATTCTGAAAGGGTATGTATTTGAGAGTGTGTGTGTGTGTGTGTGTGTGTAAAAAGAAAACAAAATCCTAAGCCCTCTAGTTAATCTGCCAGGGTGTGCGTGTGTGTGTGTAAAGACTCGAATTCAAGCGATACAGAGATTCTTTAGTGGTGTGTATATGTGAGTGTGTAAAAAGGAAAAGAAGTCATAAGCCCTCTATAGATTCTTCAACCGTGTGTGCGGGTGAGAGATTTTAAAAAGAACAAAGTCAGAAGTCCTCCACATATTCTACAAGGTTGTGTGTATGTGTGTGTGTGTGTGTGTATAAATAGACATGAATTCAAACCCACTCTAAAGATTCTACATCGGTGTGTATGTGTGTGTGTGTGTATGTGGAAAAGGACACGAATCAGAAGACATGCAGAGCTTCTGCAAGTGTATGTGTGTTAATGAGAGTGCGTGTATGTGTGTGTGTGTGTGTGTGTGTGTAAAAAGGACACCAAGTCAGAAGCCCTCTAGAGATTATGAAAGGATATGAATTTGATTGAGTGTGTGTGAGTGTGTGTGTGTGTGTGTGTGTTTAAAAAGAAAACAAAATTAGAAGCCCTCTAGGTATTCTGCAAGGGTGTGGGTGCGTGTGTGTGTAAAGACACCGAATTCAAGCAATACAGAGATTCTTTAGGGGTGTGTATGTGTGAGTGTGTAAAAAGGACAATAAGCCATAAGCCCTCTAGAGATTCTTCCACAGTGTTTGCGGGTGAGTGATTTTAAAAAGAACAAAGTTCAGAAGTTCTCCAGAGGTTCTGCCAGGTGTGTGTGTGTATGCCTGTGTGCCTAAAAAGGACACGAAATCAGAAGTCCTCTAGAGATTCTTCAAGGGTGTGTTTATGTGTGTGTGCGTGTGTAAAAAGGACATGAATTCAAACCCACCCCAAAGATTCTACATGGGTGTGATTATGTGTGTGTGTGTGTGTGTGTGTGTGGAAAAAGTACACGAATCAGAAGACATCCAGAGGTTCTGCAAGGGTATGTGTGAGAATGTGAGTGTGTGTGTGTGTGTGTGTACAAAGAGCACGAAGTCAGAGGCCCTCTAGAGATTCTGAAAGGGTATGAATTTGAGAGAGTGTGTGTGTGTGTGTAAAAAGAAAACAAAATCATAAGGCCTCTAGTTATTCTTCAAGGGTCTGTGTGTGTGTGTGTGTGTGTGTGTGTGTGTGTGTGTGTGTAAAGACATGAATTCAAGGGATACAGAGATTCTTTAGGGGTGTGTATGTGTTAGTGTGTAAAAAGGACAAGAAGTCATAAGCCCTCTAGAGATTCTTCAACAGTGTGTGCGGGTGAGAGATTTCATAAAGAACAGAGTTCAGAAGTCCTGAAGAGGTTCTGCCAGGGTGTGTGTGTGTATGCCTGTGTGTCTAAAAAGGACACGAAATCAGAAGTCCTCCAGAGATTCTGCAAGGTTGTGTGTATGTGTGTTTGTAAAAAGGACATGTATTCACACCCACTCCAAAGATTCTACATGGGTGTGATTATGTGTGTGTGTGTGTGTGTGTGTGTGTGTGTGTGGAAAAAGGACACAAATCAGAAGACATCCAGAGCTTCTGCAAGGGTATGTGTGTGAATGTGAGTGTGTGTGTAAGTGTGTAAAAAGAACACGAAGTCAGATTCCCTGCATATATAATGCAAGGATGTGTGTGTGTGTAAAAAGAACTCTACGTCAGATGCCCTCCAGAGATTCTGCAAGAGTGTGAGTGTGTGGTGTGTGTGTTAAAAGGACACGACGTCAGAAGCCTTCCAGATATTGTGCAAGGGTGCCTGTATGTGTGTGTATATGTGCAATAAGACAGGAAGTCAGAAGCCCTCTAGGTATTCTGCAAAGGTCTGCGTGTGTGTGTGTGTGTGTGTGTGTGTGTGTGTAAAAAGGACAAGAAGTCATAAGCCCTCTAGAGATTCTTCAACGGTGTGTGCGGGTGAGAGATTTTAAAAAGAACAAAGGTCAGAAGTTCTCCAGTGGTTCTGCCAGGATGTGAGTGTGTATGCCAGTGTCCTAAAAAGGACACGAAATCAGAAGTCCTCCAGAGATTCTGCAAGGTTGTGTGTATGTGTGTGTGCGTGTGTAAAAAGGACATGAATTCAAGCCCACACCAAAGATTCTACATGGGTGTGATTGTGTGTGTGTGTGTGTGTGTGTGTGTGTGTGTGTGGAAAAAGGACACGAATCAGAAGACATCCAGAGCTTCTGCAACGGTATGTGTCTGAATGTGAGTGTGTGTGTGGGTGTGTAAAAAGGACATGAAGTCAGAAGCCCTGCATATATAATGCAAGGATGTGTGTGTGTGTAAAAAGAATTCTACGTCAGACGCCCTCCAGAGATTCTGCAAGAGTGTGAGTGTGGTGTGTGTGTTAAAAGGCACGACGTCAGAAGCCTTCCACAGATTGTGCAAGGGTGCCTCTATATGTGTGTGTATGTGTGTAATAAGACAGGAAGTCAGAAGCCCTCTAGGTATTCTGCAAAGGTCTGCGTGTGTGTGTGTGTGTGTATAAAAAAGACAAGAATTCAGAAACCTCCAGAGATTCTGCAAAGGTGTGTATGTGTGTAGGTAAAAAGGACAAGATGTAAGAAGCCCTCCAGAAATTCTCCAAGGGTGTTCTTGTGTGTGGGTGTGTATGTAAAAATGACACGAATGAGAAGCCCACCAGAGATTCTTCAATGTTATCAGTGTGAGTGTGTATGTGTAAAAAGGACACGAAGTCAGAAGCCCTCTAGAGATTCCGTATGGGTATGAATTTGAGTGTGTGTGTGTGTGTGTGTGTAAAGACAGGAATTCAAGCGATACAGAGATTCTTTAGGGGTGTGTATGTGTGAGTGTGTAAAAAGGACAAGAAGTCATAAGCCCTCTAGAGATTCTTCAACAGTGTGTGCGTTTGAGAGATTTAATAAAGAACAAAGTTCAGAAGTTCTCCAGAGGTACTGCCAGGGTGTGTGTATGTATGCCTGTGTGTCTAAAAAGGACACGAAATCAGAAGTCCTCCAGAGATTCTGCAAGGTTGTGTGTATGTGTGTGTGCGTGTGTAAAAAGGACATGAATTCAAACCCACTCCAAAGATTCTACATGGGTGTGATTGTGTGTGTGTGTGTGTGTGGAAAAAGGACACAAATCAGAAGACATCCAGAGCTTCTGCAAGGGTATGTGTGTGAATATGAGTGTGTGTGTGAGTGTGTAAAAAGAACACGAAGTCAGAAGCCCTGCATATATAATGCAAGGATGTGTGTGTGTAAAAAGAACACTACGTCAGATGCCCTCCAGAGATTCTGCATGAGTGTGAGTGTGTGGTGTGTGTGTTAAAAAGACACGACGTCAGAAGCCTTCCAGAGATTGTGCAAGGTTGCCTGTACTTGTGTGTATGTGTGTAATAAGACAGGAAGTCAGAAGCCCTCTAGGTATTCTGCAAAGGTCTGCGTATGTGTGTGTGTGTGTGTGTCTGTGTGTGTGTGTGTAAAAAGGACAAGAAGTCATAAGCCCTCTAGAGATTCTTCAACGGTGTGTGCGGGTGAGAGATTTTAAAAAGAACAAAGGTCAGAAGTTCTCCAGAGGTTCTGCCAGGGTGTTAGTGTGTATGCCAGTGTCCTAAAAAGGACACGAAATCAAAAGTCCTCCAGATATTCTGAAAGGGTGTGTTTATGTGTGTGTGCGTGTGTAAAAGGACATACATTCAAACCCACCCCAAAGATTCTACATGAGTGTCATTGTGTATGTGTGTGTGTGTGTGGAAAAAGTACACGAATCAGAAGACATCCAGACGTTCTGCAAGGGTATGTGTGTGAATGTGAGTGTGTGTGGGTGTGTGTAAAAGAGACACGAAGTCATAAGCCCTCTAGAGATTCTTCAACAGTGTGTGCGTTTGAGAGGTTTCATAAAGAACAAAGTTCAGAAGTTCTCCAGAGGTTCTGCCAGGGTGTGTGTGTGTATTCCTGTGTGTCTAAAAAGGACACGAAATCAGAAGTCCTCCAGAGATTCTGCAAGGGTGTGTGTATGTGTGTGTTCTTGTGTAAAAAGGACATGAATTCAAGTCCACTCCAAAGATTCTACATGGGTGTGATTGTGTGTGTGTGTGTGTGTGTGTGGAAAAAGGACACGAATCAGAAGACATCCAGAGCTTCTGCAACGGTATGTGTCTCAATGTGAAGATGTGTGTGTGGGTGTGTAAAAAGGACACGAAGTCAGAAGCCCTGCATATATAATACAAGGATGTGTGTGTGTAAAAAGTACACTACGTCCGACGTCCTCCAGAGATTCTGCAAAAGTGTGCATGTGTGGTGTGTGTGTTAAAAGGACACGACGTCAGAAGCCTTCCACAGATTGTGCAAGGGTGCCTCTATATGTGTGTGTATATGTGTATAAGACAGGAAGTCAGAAGCTTTCTAGGTATTCTGCAAAGTTCTGCTTGTGTTTGTGTGTGTGTATAAAAAGGACAAGAAGTCAGAAACCTCCAGAGATTCTGAAAACGTGTGTGTGTGTGTAGGTAAAAAGGACACGACTTTAGAAGCCCTCCAGAGATTCTCCAAGGATGTGCTTGTGTGTGGGTGTGTTTGTAAAAATGACACGAACGAGAAGCTCACCACAGATTCTTCAATGGTATCAGTGTGAGTGTGTATGTGTAAAAAGGACACGAAGTCAGCAGCCCTCTAGAGATTCTGTACCGGTATGAATTTGAGTATTTTGGTGTGTGTGTGTGTGTGTTTGTAAAGACACGAATTCAAGCGATACAGAGTTTCTTTAGGGGTGTGTATGTGTGAGTGTGTAAAAAGGACAAGAAGTCATAAGCCCTCTAGAGATTCTTCAACGGTGTGTGCGGGTGAGAGATTTTAAAAAGAACAGAGTTCAGAAGTTCTCCAGAGGTTCTGCCAGGTGTGTGTGTTTATGCCTGTGTGTCTAAAAAGGACACGAAATCAGAAGTCCTCCAGAGATTCTGCAAGGTTGTGTTTATGTGTGTGTGTGTGTGTGTGTAAAAAGGACATGAATTCAAACCCACCCCAAAGATTCTACATGAGTGCGATTGTGTATGTGTGTGTGTGTGTGTGTGTGTGTGTGGAAAAAGTACACGAATCAGAAGACATCCAGAGGTTCTGCAAGGGTATGTGTGAGAATGTGAGTGTGTGTGCGTGTGTGTGTGTGTGTGTGTACAAAGAGCACGAAATCAGAGGCCCTCTAGAGATTCTGAAAGGGTATGAATTTGAGAGAGTGTGTGAGAGTGTGTAAAAAGAAAACAATATCATAAGCCCTCTAGTTATTCTGCAAGGGTGTGCGTGTGTGTGTGTGTGCAAAGACATGAATTCAAGGGATACAGAGATTTTTTAGGGGTGTGTATGTGTTAGTGTGTAAAAAGGACAAGAAGTCATAAGCCCTCTAGAGATTCTTCAACAGTGTGTGCGGGTGAGAGATTTCATAAAGAACAGAGTTCAGAAGTTCTCCAGAATTTCTGCCAGGGTGTGTGTGTGTATGCCTGTGTGTCTAAAAAGGACACGAAATCAGAAGTCCTCCAGAGATTCTTCAAGGGTGTGTGTATGTGTGTGTGCGTGTGTAAAAAGGACATGAATTCAAACCCACTCCAAAGATTCTAAATGGTTTTCATTGTGTGTGTGTGTGGAAAAAGGACACGAATCAGAAGACATCCAGAGCTTCTGCAAGGGTATGTGTGTGAATGTGAGTGTGGGTGTGGGTGTGTAAAATGGACACGAAGTTAGAAGCCCTGCATATATAATGCAAGGATGTGTGTGTGTGTAAAAAGAACTCTATGTCAGACGCCCTCCAGAGATTCTGCAAGAGTGTGAGTGTGTGGTGTGTGTGTTAAAAGAACACGACGTCAGAAGCCTTCCAGAGATTGTGCAAGGGTGCCTCTATATGTGTGTGTATGTGTGTAATAAGACAGGAAGTCAGAAGCCCTCTAGGTATTCTACAAAGGTCTGGGTGTGTGTGTGTGTGTGTGTGTGTGTGTGTATAAAAAGGACAAGAATTCAGAAACCTCCAGAGATTCTGCAAAGGTGTGTATGTGTGTAGGTAAAAAGGACAAGATGTAAGAAGCCCTCCAGAGATTCTCCAAGGGTGTTCTTGTGTGTGGGTGTGTATGTAAAAATGAAACGAACGAGAAGCCCACCAGAGATTCTTCAATGATATCAGTGTGAGTGTGTATGTATAAAAAGGACACGAAGTCAGAAGCCCTCTAGAGATTCTGTAAGGGCATGAATTTGAGTGTTTTGTGTGTGTGTGTGTGTAAAGACACGAATTCAAGCGATACAGAGATTCTTTAGGGGTTTGTATGTGTGAGTGTGTAAAAAGGACTAGAATCATAAGCCCCCTAGAGATTTTTCAACAGTGTGTGCGGGTGAGAGGTTTCATAAAGAACAAAGTTCAGAAGTTCTCCAGAGGTTCTGCCACGGTGTGTGTGTGTATGCGTGTGTCTAAAAAGGACACGAAATCAGAAGTCCTCCAGAGATTCTGCAAGGTTGTGTGTATGTGTGTGTGCGTGTGTAAAAAGGACATGAATTCAAACCCACTCCAAAGATTCTACATGGGTGTGATTGTGTTTGTTTGTGTGTGTGTGTGGAAAAGGACACGAATCAGAAGACATCCAGAGCTTCTGCAAGGGTATGTGTGTGAATGTGAATGTGAGTGTGTGTGTGTGTGTGTGTGTTTGTAAAAAGGACACGAAGTCAGAAGACCTCCAGATGTTCTACAAGCGTGTGTGTGTGTGTGTGGGTGGGTGGGTGTAAAAAGTACACGACATCAGAATCCCTCCAGAGATTCTGCAATGGCGTGAATATATGTGTATATGTAAAAGGACTTGAAATCAGAAGCCCTGTAGAGATTCGGCAAGGGTGTGAGTGTGTGTGTGTGTGTTTGTAAAAAGTAGATTAATTCAGAAGCCCTCCAGAGATTCGGCAAGGTTATGAGTGTGAGTGTGCGTGTGTGAGTGTGTGCGTGTAAAAATGAGACAAAGTCAGAAGTCCTGCAGAGAATCTGCAAGGGTTTCAGTGTGTTAGTGTCTAAGAAGGAAAAGAACAGAAGCCCTCCAGAGAATCTGCAAGGGTGTGTGTATGTGTGTGTGCGTGTGTAAAAAAGACATGAATTCAAACCCACTCCATAGATTCTACATGGGTGTGATTTTGTGTGTGTTTGTGTGTATGTGTGTGTGGAAAAAGGACACAAATCAGAAGACATCCAGAGGTTCTACAAGGGGATGTTTGTGAATGTGAGTGTGTGTGGGTGTGTGTGTGTCAAAAGAACACTACGTCAGAAGCCCTCCAGAGATTCTGCAAGAGTGTGAGTGTGTGGCGTGTGTGTTAAAAGGACATGACGTCAGAAGCCTTCCAGAGATTCTGCAAGGCGTGTGTATGTATGTGTGCGTGTGTTAAAAGGACATGAATTCAAACCCACTCCGAAGAGTCTGCATGGGTGTGATTGTGTGTGTGTGTGTGCGTGTGTGTGCCGAAAAAGGACACAAATCAGAAAACATCCAGAGTTTCTGCAAGGGTATGTGTGTGAATGTGAGTGTGTGTGTGTGCGTGTGTGTGTGTGTGTAAAAAGGACACGAAGTCAGGAGCCCTGCATATATTATGCAGGGATGTGTGTGTGTAAAAAGAATACTACATCAGAAGCCCTCCAGGGATTCTGCAAGAGTGTGAGTGTGTGGTGTGTGTGTGTTAAAAAGACACGACGTCAGAAGCCTTCCAGAGATTGTGCAAGCGTGCGTGTATGTGTGTTTATGTGTGTAAAAAGACAGGAAGTCAGAAGCCCTCTAGGGATTCTGCAAATATCTGAGTGTGTGTGTGCGTGTGTGTGTGTATAAAAATGACAAGAAATCAGTAACTTCCAGAGATACTGCACAGGTGCGTGTGTGTGTAGGTAAAAAGGACACGATGTTAGAAGCCCTCCAGAGATTCTCCAAGGGTGTGCTTGTGTGTGGGTGTGTATGTAAAAATGACCCGAACGGGAAGCCCACCAGAGATTCTTCAATGGTATCAGTGTGAGTGTGTATGTGTAAAAAGGACACGAAGTCAGCAGCCCTCTAGAGACTCTGTAAGGGTATGAATTTAAGTGTTTGTGTGTGTGTGTGTGTAAAGACACAAATTCAAGCGATACAGAGATTCTTTAGGGGTGTGTATGTGTGAGTGTGTAAAAAGGACAAGAAGTCATAAGCCCTCTAGAGATTCTTCAACGGTGAGGGGGGGTGAGAGATTTTAAAAAGAACAAAGGTCAGAAGTTCTCAATAGATTCTGCCAGGTGTGTGTGTGTATGCCTGTATGTCTAAAAAGGACACGAAATCAGAAGTCCTCCAGAGATTCTGCAAGGGTGTGTGTGTGGGGGTGTGTGTAAAAAGGACATGACGTCAGAATCCCTCCAGAGATTCTGTAATGGTGTGAATGTATGACTATATTTAAAAAGAACTTGAAATCAGAAGCCCGGTAGAGATTTGGCAAGGGTGTGAGTGTGTGCGTGTGTGTGTGGGTGTGTGTAAAAAGGACACGAAGTCAGAAGCCCTCCAGAGGTTCTGCAAGGGTGTGTGTGTTTGTGTGTGTGCGTGTGTAAAAAGGACATGAATTCAAACCCCCTCCAAAGATTCTACATGGGTGTGATTTTGTGTGTGTGTCTGTGTGTGTGCGTGTGTGGAACTAGGACACATATCAGAAGACATCCAGAGCTTCTGCAAGGGTATGTGTGTGAATGTGAGTGTGTGTGTGTGTGTGTGTGTGTAAAAAGGACACGAAGTCAGAAGCCCTCCAGATGGTCTGCAAGGGTGTGTGTGTGGGTGGGTGTAAAAAGTACACGACATCAGTATCCCTCCAGAAATTCTGCAATGGTGTGAATGTATGTGTATATGTAAAAGGACTTGAAATCAGAAGCCCTGTAGAGATTCGGCAAGGGTGTGAGTGTTTGTGTGTGTGTGTGTAAAAAGTAGATTAATTCAGAAGCCCTCCAGAGATTCGGCAAGGTTATGAGTGTGAGTGTGCGTGTGTGAGTGTGTTTGTGTAAAAATGAGACAAAGTCAGAATCCTGCAGAGAATCTGCAAGGGTTTGAGTGTGTGAGTGTCTAAGAAGGACACGAACAGAAGCCCTCCAGAGATTCTGCAAGGGTGTGTGTATGTGTGTGTGCCTGTGTAAAAAAGGACATGAATTCAAACCCACTCCAAAGATTCTACATGGGTGTGATTGTGTGTGTGTGTGTGTGTGCGTAAAAAGGACACGAATCAGAAAACATCCAGAGTTTCTGCAAGGGTATGTGTGTGAATGTGAGTGTGTGTGTGTGTGTGTGTGTAAAAAGGACACGAAGTCAGAAGCCCTGCATATATTAGGTAAGGATGTGTGTGTGTAAAAAGAATACTACGTCCGAAGCCCTCTAGAGATTCTGCAAGAGTGTGAGTGTGTGGTGTGTGTGTTAAAAGGACACGACGTCAGAAGCCTTCCAGAGAATGTGCAATGGGGCGTTTATGTGTGTGTATGTGTGTAAAAAGACAGAAAGTCAGAAGCTCTCTAGGGATTCTGCAAATATCTGAGTGTGTGTGTGCGTGTGTGTATAAAAATGACAAGAATTCTGAAACTTCCAGATTCTGCAAAGGTGTGTGTGTGTGTGTGTAGGTAAAAAGGACACGATGTTAGAAGCCCTCCAGAGATTCTCCAAGGGTGTGCTTTTGTGTGGGTGTGTATGTAAAAATGACCCGAATGAGAAGCCCACCAGAGATTCTTCAATGGTATCAGTGTGAGTGTGTATGTGTAAAAAGGACACGAAGTCAGCAGCCCTCTAGAGATTCTGTACGGTTATGAATTTGAGTATTTTGGTGTGTGTGTGTGTGTGTTTGTAAAGACACGAATTCAAGCGATACAGAGTTTCTTTAGGGGTGTGTATGTGTGAGTGTGTAAAAAGGACAAGAAGTCATAAGCCCTCTAGAGATTTTTCAACGGTGTGTGTGGGTGAGAGATTTTAAAAAGACCAATGTTCAGAAGTTCTTCAGATGTTGTGCCAGGGTGTGTGTGTGTATGCCTGTGTGTCTAAAAAGGACACGAAATCAGAAGTCCTCCAGAGATTCTGCAAGGGTGCATGCATGTGTGTATGTGTCTGTGTGAGTGTGTAAAAGGATATGAAGTCAGAAGCCCTCCAGATGTTACGTAAGGCTGTGTATGTGTGAGTCTGTAAAAAGGACACGACATCAGAATCCCTCCTGAGATTCTACAATGGTGTGAATGAATGTGCATATGAAAAAAAGACTTTAAATCAGAAGCCCTGTAGAGATTCAACAAGGGTGTGAGTGTGTGTGTGTGTGTGTGTGTGTGTGTGTGTAAAAAGGACACGAAGTCAGAAGCCCTCCAGATGTTCTGCAAGGGTGTGTGTGTGGGGGTGTGTGGGTGCAAAAAGTACACCACATCAGAATCCCTCCAGAGATTCTGCAACGGTGTGAATGTATGTGTATATGTAAAAAGGACATGAAATCAGAAGTCCTGTAGAGATTCGGCAAGGGTGTGAGTGTCTGTGTGTGTGTGTGTGTGTGTGTGTAAAAAGGACATGAATTCAGAAGCCCTCAGGAGAATCGGCAAGGTTATGAGTGTGAGTGTGCGTGTGTGAGTGTGTGTGTGTAAAAATGAGACAAAGTCAGAAGTCCTGCAGAGAATCTGCAAGGGTTTGAGTGTGTGAGTGTCTAAGAAGGACACGAACAGAAGCCCTCCAAAGATTCTGCAAGGGTGTGTGTATGTGTGTGTGCCTGTGTAAAAAAGGACATGAATTCAAACCCACTCCAAAGATTCTACATGGGTGTGATTTTGTGTGTGTTTGTGTGTATGTGTGTGTGGAAAAAAGGACAGGAATCAGAAGACATCCAGAGTTTCTGCAAGGGAATGTTTGTGAATGTGTGTGTGTGTGGGTGGGTGTGTGTCAAAAGAACACTAAGTCAGAAGCCCTCCAGAGATTCTGCAAGAGTGTGAGTGTGTGGTGTGTGTGTTAAAAGGACACGATGTCAGAAGCCTTCCAGAGATTGTGCAAGGGTGCGTGTATGAGTGTGTATGTGTGTAAAAGGACAGGAAGTCAGAAGCCCTCTAGGGATTCTGAAAATATCTGAGTGTGTGTGTGTGTGTGTATATATATAAAAATGACAAGAAATCAGAAACTTCCAGATATTCTGCAAAGGTGTGTGTGTGTGTTTGTGTTTAGGTAAAAAGGACACGATGTTAGAAGCCCTCCAGAGATTCTCCAAGGATGTGCTTGTGTGTGGGTTTGTATGTAAAAATGACATGAACGAGAAGCCCACCAGAGATTCTTCAATGGTATCAGTGTGAGTGTGTATGTGTAAAAAGGACACGGAGTCAGAAGCCCTCTAGAGATTCTGTAAGGGTATGAATGTGAGTGTTTGTGTGTTTGTGTGTGTGTGTGTGTAAAGACACGAATTCAAGCGATAGAGATTCTTTAGGAGTGTGTATGTGTGAGTGTGTAAAAAGGACAAGAAGTCATAAGCCCTCTAGATATTCTTCAACGGTGAGTGCGGGTGAGAGATTTTAAAAAGAACAAAGGTCAGAAGTTGTCAATAGATTCTGCCAGGTGTGTGTGTGTATGCCTGTGTGTCTAAAAAGGACACGATATCAGAAGTCCTCCAGAGATTCTGCAAGGGTGTGTGTGTGTGTATATAAAGGACATGACATCAGAATCCCTCCAGAGATTCTGCAATGGTGTGAATGTATGTGTATATTTAAAAAGAACTTGAAATCAGAAGCCCGGTAGAGATTTGGCAAGGGTGTGAGTGTGTGTGTGTGTGTAAAAAGGACACTAAGTCAGAAGCCCTTCAGGTGTTCTGCAAGGGTGTGTGTATGTGTGCACGTGTGTAAAAAGGACATGATTTCAAACCCCTTCCAAAGATTCTACATGGGTGTGATTTTGTGTGTGTGTCTGTGTGTGTGTGTGTGGAAAAAGGACACGAATCAGAAGACATCCAGAGCTTCTGCAAGGGTATGTGTGCGAATGTGAGTGTGTGTGTGGGTGTGTAAAATGGACACGAAGTCAGAAGCCCTTCATATATAATGCAAGGATGTGTGTGTGTAAAAAGAAATTTACGTCAGACGCCCTCCAGAGATTCTTCAAGAGTGTGAGTGTGTGGTGTGTGTGTTAAAAGGACATGACGTCAGATGCCTTCCAGAAATTCTGCAAAGTGTGTGTATATATGTGTGCGTGTGTTAAAAAGACATGAATTCAAACCCACTCCGAAGATTCTGCATGGGTGTGATTGTGTGTGTGTGTGTGTGTGTGTGTGTGTGCGGAAAAAGGTCACGAATCAGGAAACATCCAGAGTTTCTGCAAGGGTATGTGTGTGAATGTGTGTGTGTGTGTGTGTGTAAAAAGGACACGAAGTCAGAAGCCCTGCATATATTATGCATGGATATGTGTGTGTAAAAAGAATACTATGTCAGAAGCCCTTCAGAGATTCTGCAAGAGTGTGAGTGTGTGGTGTGTGTGTTAAAAGGACACGACGACAGAAGCCTTCCAGAGATTGTGCAAGGGTGCGTGTATGTGTGTGTATGTGTGTGTATGTGTGTAAAAAGACAGGAAGTCAGAAGCTCTCTAGGGATTCTGCAAATATCTGAATGTGTGTGTGTGTATAAAAATGACAAGAAATCAGAAACTTCCAGATTCTGCAAAGGTGTGTGTGTGTGTGTGTGTGTGTAGGTAAAAAGGACACGATGTTAGAAGCCCTCCAGAGATTCTCCAAGGGTGTGCTTTTGTGTGGGTGTGTATGTAAAAGTGACCCGAACGAGAAGCCCACCAGAGATTCTTCAATGGTATCAGTGTGAGTGTGTATGTGTAAAAAGGACACGAAGTCAGAAGCCCTCCAGAGATTCTTTAAGGGTATGAATTTGAGTGTTTGTGTGTGTGTGTGTGTAAAGACACGAATTCAAGCGATACAGAGATTCTTGAGGGGTGTGTATGTGTGAGTGTGTAAAAAGTACAAGAAGTCATAAGCCCTCTAGAGATTTTTCGACGGTGTGTGTGGGTGAGAGATTTTAAAAAGACCAAAGTTCAGAAATTCTCCAGATGTTGTGCCAGGGTGTGTGTGTGTATGCCTGTGTGTCTAAAAAGGACACGAAATCAGAAGTCCTCCAGAGATTCTGCAAGGGTGCATGCATGTGTGTATGTGTCTGTGTGAGTGTGTAAAAGGATATGAATTCAGAAGCCCTCCAGATGTTACGTAAGGGTGTGTATGTTTGATTCTGTAAAAAGGACATGACATCATAATCCCTCCTGAGATTCTGCAATGGTTTGAATGAATGTGTATATGAAAAAAGGACTTGAAATCAGAAACCCTGTAGAAATTCAACAAGGTTGTGTGTGTGTGTCTGTGTGTGTGTGAGTGTAAAAAGGACACGAAGTCAGAAGCCCTGCAGATGTTCTGCAAGGGTGTGTGTGTGTGGGTGGGTGGGAGTAAAAAGTACACGACATCAGAATCCCTCCAGAGATTCTGAAATGGTGTGAATGTATGTGTATATGTAAAAAGGACTTGAAATCAGAAGTCCTGTGGAGATTCGGCAAGTGTGGGAATGTCTGTGTGTGTGTGTGTGTGTGTGTGTGTGTAAAAAGGACATGAATTCAGAAGCCCTCCAGAGATTCGGCAAGGTTATGAGTGTGAGTGTGCGTGTGTGAGTGTGTGGGTGTAAAAATGAGACAAAGTCAGAAGTCCTCCAGAGATTCTGCAAGGGTGCATGCACGTGTGTATGTGTATGGGTGAGTGTGTAAAATGATATGAATTCAGAAGCCCTCCAGATGTTACGTAAGGGTGTGTATGTGTGAGTCTGTAAAAAGTACACGACATCTGAATCCGTCCAGAAATTCTGCAATGGTGTGAATGTATGTGTATATGTAAAAAGGACTTGAAATCAGAAGTCCTGTGGAGATTCGGCAAGGGTGGGAATGTCTGTGTGTGTGTGTGTGTGTGTGTGTGTGTGAAAAGGACATGAATTCAGAAGCCCTCCAGAGATTCGGCAAGGTTATGAGTGTAAGTGTGCGTGTGTGAGTGTGTGCGTGTAAAAATGAGACAAAGTCAGAAGCCTGCAAAGAATCTGCAAGGGTTTCAGTGTGTGTCTAAGAAAGACACGAACAGAAGCCCTCCAGAGAATCTGCAAGGGTGTGTGTATGTGTGTGTGCGTGTGTGAAAACGACATGAATTCAAACCCACTCCAAATATTCTACATGTGTGTGATTTTGTGTGTGTTTGTGTGTATGTGTGTGTGGAAAAAGGACACGAACCAGAAGACATCCAGAGGTTCTGCAAGGGTATGTTTGTGAATGTGAGTGTGTGTGGGTGTGTGTGTGTCAAAAGAACACGAAGTCAGAAGCCCTCCAGAGATTCTGCAAGAGTGTGAGTGTGTGGCGTGTGTGTTAAAAGTACATGACGTCAGAAGCCTTCCAGAGATTCTGCAAGGTGTGTGTATGTATGTGTGCGTGTGTTAAAAGGACATGAATTCAAACCCAATCCGAAGATTCTGCATGGGTGTGTTTGTGTGTGTGTGTGTGTGTGTGTGTGTGCGGAAAAAGGACACGAATCAGAAAACATCCAGAGTTTCTGCAAGGGTATGTGTGTGAATGTGAGTGTGTGTGTGTGTGTGTGTGTGTGTAAAAGGACACGAAGTTAGGAGCCCTGCATATATTATGCAGGGATGTGTGTGTGTAAAAAGAATACTACATCAGAAGCCCACCAGAGATTCAGCAAGAGTGTGTGTGTGTGGTGTGTGTGTGTTAAAAGGACACGACGTCAGAAGCCTTCCAGTGATTGTGCAAGCGTGCGTGTATGTGTGTTTATGTTTGTAAAAAGACAGGAAGTCAGAAGCCCTCTAGGGATTCTCCAAATATCTGAGTGTGTGTGTGCGTGTGTGTGTGTATAAAAATGACAAGAAATCAGAAAATTCCAGAGATACTGCAAAGGTGCGTGTGTGTGTGTAGGTAAAAAGGACACGATGTTAGAAGCCCTCCAGAGATTCTCCAAGGGTGTGCTTGTGTGTGGGTGGGTATGTAAAAATGACCCGAACGAGAAGCCCACCAGAGATTCTTCAATGCTATCAGTGTGAGTGTGTATGTGTAAAAAGGACACGAGGTCAGCAGCCCTCTAGAGATTCTGTACGGGTATGAATTTGAGTGTTTGTGTGTCTGTGTGTGTGTGTGTGTGTAAAGACACGAATTCAAGCGATACAGAGATTCTTTAGGGGTGTGTATGTGTGAGTGTGTAAAAAGGACAAGAAGTCATAAGCCCTCTAGAGATTTTTCAACGGTGTGTGTGGGTGAGAGATTTTAAAAAGACCAAAGTTCATAAGTTCTCCAGAAGTTGTGCCAGGGTGTGTGTGTGTATGCCTGTTTGTCTAAAAAGGACACGAAATCAGAAGTCCTCCAGAGATTCTGCAAGGGTGCATGCATGTGTGTATGTGTTTGTGTGAGTGTGTAAAAGGATATGAAGTCAGAAGCCCTCCAGATGTTACGTAAGGCTGTGTATGTGTGAGTCTGTAAAAAGGACACGACATCAGAATCCCTCCTGAGATTCTGCAATGGTGTGAATGAATGTGCATATGAAAAAAAGACTTGAAATCAGAAGCCCTGTAGAGATTCAACAAGGGTGTGAGTGTGTGTCTGTGTGTGTGTGTGTGTGTAAAAAGGACACGAAGTCAGAAGCCCTCCAGATGTTCTGCAAGGTTGTGTGTGTGTGGGGGTGTGTGGGTGCAAAAAGTACACCACATCAGAATCCCTCCAGAGATTCTGCAACGGTGTGAATGTATGTGTATATGTAAAAAGGACTTGAAATCAGAAGTCCTGCAGAGATTCGGCAAGGGTGTGAGTGTCTGTGTGTGTGTGTGTGTAAAAAGGACATGAATTCAGAAGCCCTCAGGAGAATCAGCAAGGTTATGAGTGTGAGTGTGCGTGTGTGAGTGTGTGTGTGTAAAAATGAGACAAAGTCAGAAGTCCTGCAGTGAATCTGCAAGGGTTTGAGTGTGTGAGTGTCTAAGAAGGACACGAACAGAAGCCCTCCAGAGATTCTGCAAGGGTGTGTGTATGTGTGTGTGCCTGTGTAAAAAAGGACATGAATTCAAACCCACTCCAAAGATTCTACATGGGTGTGATTTTGTGTGTGTTTGTGTGTATGTGTGTGTGGAAAAAAGGACAGGAATCAGAAGACATCCAGAGGTTCTGCAAGGGTATGTTTGTGAATATGAGTGTGTGTGGGTGGGTGTGTGTCAAAAGAACACTACGTCAGAAGCCCTCCAGAGATTCTGCAAGAGTGTGAGTGTGTGGTGTGTGTGTTAAAAGGACACGATGTCAGAAGGCTTCCAGAGATTGTGCAAGGGTGCGTGTATGTGTGTGTATGTGTGTAAAAGGACAGGAAGTCAGAAGCCCTCTAGGGATTCTGAAAATATCTGAGTGTGTGTGTGTGTGTGTATATATAAAAATGACAAGAAATCAGAAACTTCCAGAGATTCTGCAAAGGTGTGTGTGTGTTTGTGTTTAGGTAAAAAGGACACTAAGTCAGAAGCCCTCCAGGTGTTCTGCAAGGGTGTGTGTATGTGTGTGTACGTGTGTAAAAAGGACATGAATTCAAACCCCCTCCAAAGATTCTACATGGGTGTGATTTTGTGTGTGTGTCTGTGTGTGTGTGTGTGGAAAAAGGACACGAATCAGAAGACATCCAGAGCTTCTGCAAGGGTATGTGTGCGAATGTGAGTGTGTGTGTGGGTGTGTAAAAAGGACACGAGGTCAGAAGCCCTTCATATATAATGCAAGGATGTGTGTGTGTAAAAAGAAATCTACGTCAGACGCCCTCCAGAGATTCTTCAAGAGTGTGAGTGTGTGGTGTGTGTGTTAAAAGGACATGACGTCAGAAGCCTTCCAGAGATTCTGCAAAGTGTGTGTATGTATGTGTGCGTGTGTTAAAAAGACATGAATTCAAACCCACTCCGAAGATTCTGCATGGGTGTGATTGTGTGTGTGTGTGTGTGTGTGTGTGCGGAAAAAGGTCACGAATCAGGAAACATCCAGAGTTTCTGCAAGGGTATGTGTGAGAATGTGTGTGTGTGTGTGTGTGTGTAAAAGGACACGAAGTCAGAAGCCCTGCATATATTATGCATGGATGTGTGTGTGTAAAAAGAATACTATGTCAGAAGCCCTTCAGAGATTCTGCAAGAGTGTGAGTGTGTGGTGTGTGTGTTAAAAGGACACGATGTCAGAAGCCTTCCAGAGATTGTGCAAGGGTGCGTGTATGTGTGTGTATGTGTGTAAAAGGACATGAAGTCAGAAGCCCTCTAGGGATTCTGAAAATATCTGAGTGTGTGTGTGTGTGTGTATAAAAATGACAAGAAATCAGAAACTTCCAGAGATTCTGCAAAGGTGTGTGTGTGTTTGTGTTTAGGTAAAAAGGACACGATGTTAGAAGCCCTCCAGAGATTCTCCAAGGATGTGCTTGTGTGTGGGTGTGTATGTAAAAATGACATGAACGAGAAGCCCGCCAGAGATTCTTCAATGGTATCAGTGTGAGTGTGAATGTGTAAAAAGGACACGGAGTTAGAAGCCCTCTAGAGATTCTGTAAGGGTATGAATTTGAGTGTTTGTGTGTGTGTGTGTGTGTGTGTGTAAAGACACGAATTCAAGCGATAGAGATTCTTTAGGGGTGTGTATGTGTGAGTGTGTAAAAAGGACAAGAAGTCATAAGCCCTCTAGATATTCTTCAACGGTGAGTGCGGGTGAGAGATTTTAAAAAGAACAAAGGTCATAAGTTCTCAATAGATTCTGCCAGGTGTGTGTGTGTATGCCTATGTCTAAAAAGGACACGAAATCAGAAGTCCTCCAGAGATTCTGCAAGGGTGTGTGTGTGGGGGTGTGTGTAAAAAGGACATGACATCAGAATCCCTCCAGAGATTCTGCAATGGTGTGAATGTATGTGTATATTTAAAAAGGACTTGAAATCAGAAGCCCGGTAGAGATTTGACAAGGGTGTGAGTGTGTGTGTGTGTGTGTGTGTGTGTGTAAAAAGAACACGAAGTCAGAAGTCCTCCAGATGTTCTGCAAGGGTGTGTGTATGTGTGTGTGTGTGTTTAAAAGGACATGAATTCAAACCCCCTCCAAAGATTCTACATGGGTGTGATTTTGTGTGTGTGTTTGTGTGTGTGTGTGGAAAAGGACAGGAATCAGAAGACATCAAGAGCTTCTGCAAGGGTATGTGTGTGAATGTGAGTGTGTGTGTGTGTGTGTGTAAAAAGGACACGAAGTCAGAAGCCCTCCAGATGGTCTGCAAGGGTGTGTCTGTGTGTGTGGGTGGGTGTAAAAAGTACACCACATCAGAATCCCTCCAGAGATTCTGCAATGGTGTGAATGTATGTGTTTATGTAAAATGACTTGAAATCAGAAGCACTGTAGAGATTCGGCACGGGTGTGAGTGTCTGTGTGTGTGTGTGTGTGTGTGTAAAAAGTAGATTAATTCAGAAGCCTTCCAGAGATTCAGCAAGGTGATGAGTGTGAGTGTGCGTGTGTGAGTGTGTTTGTGTAAAAAGGAGACAAAGTCAGAAGTCCTGCAGAGAATCTGCAAGGGTTTCAGTGTTTGAGTGTCTAAAAAGGCCACGAACAGAAGCCCTCCAGAGGTTATGTAAGGGTGTGTGTATGTGTGTGTGCGTGTGTAAAAACGACATGTATTCAAACCCACTCCAAAGATTCTACATGGGTGTGATTTTGTGTGTGTTTGTGTGTATGTGTGTGTGGGAAAAGTAAATGAATCAGAAGACATCCAGAGCTTCTGCAAGGGTATGTGTGTGAATGTCAGTGTGAGTGTGTAAAAAGAACACTACGTCAGAAGCGCTCCAGGGATTCTGCAACAGTGTGGGTGTGTTGTGTGTGTGTTAAAAGGACACGACGTCAAAAGCCTTCCAGAGATTCTGCAAGGGTGTGTGTATGTGTGTGTGCGTGTGTTAAAAGGACATGAATTCAAACCAACTCCGAAGATTCTGCATGGGTGTGATTGTGTGTGTGTGTGTGTGTGTGTGTGTGTGCGGAAAAAGGACACGAATCAGAAAACATCCCGAGTTTCTGCAAGGGTATGTGTGTGAATGTGAGTGTGTGTGTGTGTAAAAAGGACACTAATTCAGAAGCCCTGCATATATTAGGGATGTGTGTGTGTAAAACGAATATTACATCAGAAGCCCTCTAGAGATTCTGCAAGAGTGTGAGTGTGTGGTGTGTGTGTGTTAAAAGGACACGACGTCAGAAGCCTTCCAGAGATTGTGTAATGGGGCGTTTATGTGTGTGTATGTGTGTAAAAAGACAGAAAGTCAGAAGCTCTCTAGGGATTCTGCAAATATCTGAGTGTGTGTGTGCGTGTGTGTATAAAAATGACAAGAAGTCTGAAACTTCCAGATTCTGCAAAGGTGTGTGTGTGTGTGTGTAGGTAAAAAGAACACGATGTTAGAAGCCCTCCAGAGATTCTCCAAGGGTGTGCTTGTGTGTGGGTGTGTATGTAAAAATGACCCGATTGAGAAGCCAACCAGAGATTCTTCAATGGTATCAGTGTGAGTGTGTATGTGTAAAAAGGACACGAAATCAGAAGCCCTCTAGAGATTCTATAAGGGTATGGATTTGAGTGTTTGTGTGTGTGTGTGTGTGTGTGTGTGTGTGTAAAGACACGAATTTAAGCAATACAGAGATTCTTTAGGGGTGTGTATGTGTGAGTGTGTAAAAAGGAGAAGAAGTCATAAGCCCTCTAGATATTCTTCAACGGTGAGTGCGGGTGAGAGATTTTAAAAAGTCCAAAGGTCAGAAGTTGTCAATAGATTCTGCCAGGTGTGTGTGTGTATGCCTGTGTGTCTAAAAAGGACACGAAATCCGAAGTCCTCCAGAGATTCTGCAAGGGTGTGTGTGTGTGTGTGTGTGTGTGTAAAAAGGACATGACATCAGAACCCTCCAGAGATTCTGCAATTGTGTGAATGTATGTGTATATTTAAAAAGGACTTGAAATCAGAAACCCGGTAGAGATTTGGCAAGGGTGTGAGTGTGTGTGTGTGTGTGTGTGTGTGTGTGTGTGTTAAAAGGACACGAAGTCAGCAGCCCTCTAGAGATTCTGTACGGGTATGAATTTGAGTATTTGTGTGTGCGTGTGTGTGTGTAAAGGCACGAATTCAAGCGATACAGAGTTTCTTTAGGGGTGTGTATGTGTGAGTGTGTAAAAAGGACAAGAAGTCATAAGCCCTCTAGAGATTTTTCAACGGTGTGTGTGGGTGAGAGATTTTAAAAAGACCAAAGTTCAGAAGTTCTCCAGATGTTGTGCCAGGGTGTGTGTGTGTATGCCTGTGTGTCTAAAAAGTACACGAAATCAGAAGTCCTCCAGAGATTCTGCAAGGGTGCATGCATGTGTGTATGTGTCTGTGTGTGTGTGAAAAGGACATGAATTCAGAAGCCCTCAGGAGAATCGGCAAGGTTATGAGTGTGAGTGTGAGTGTGTGTGTGTGAGTGTGTGTGTGTAAAAATGAGACAAAGTCAGAAGTCCTGCAGAGAATCTGCAAGGGTTTGAGTGTGTGAGTGTTTAAGAAGGACACGAACAGAAGCCCTCCAGAGATTCTGCAAGGGTGTGTGTATGTGTGTGTGCGTGTGTAAAAAAGGACATGAATTCAAACCCACTCCAAAGATTCTACATGGGTGTGATTTTGTGTGTGTTTGTGTGTATGTGTGTTTGGAAAAAAGGACAGGAATCAGAAGACATCCAGAGGTTCTGCACGGGTATGTTTGTGAATGTGAGTGTGTGTGGGTGTGTGTGTGTCAAAAGAACACTACGTCAGAAGCCCTCCAGAGATTCTGCAAGAGTGTGAGTGTGTGGTGTGTGTGTTAAAAGGACACGATGTCAGAAGCCTTCCAGAGATTGTGCAAGGGTGCGTGTATGTGTGTGTATGTGTGTAAAAGGACATGAAGTCAGAAGCCCTCTAGGGATTCTGAAAATATCTGAGTGTGTGTGTGTGTGTGTGTATATAAAAATGACAAGAAATCAGAAACTTCCAGAGATTCTGCAAAGGTGTGTGTGTGTTTGTGTTTAGGTAAAAAGGACACGATGTTAGAAGCCCTCCAGAGATTCTCCAAGGATGTGCTTGTGTGTGGGTGTGTATGTAAAAATGACATGAACGTGAAGCCCGCCAGAGATTCTTCAATGGTATCAGTGTGAGTGTGTATGTGTAAAAAGGACACGGAGTCAGAAGCCCTCTAGAGATTCTGTAAGGGTATGAATTTGAGTATTTGTGTGTGTGTGTGTGTAAAGACACGAATTCAAGCGATAGAGATTCTTTAGGGGTGTGTATGCGTGAGTGTGTAAAAAGGACAAGAAGTCATAAGCCCTCTAGATATTCTTCAACGGTGAGTGCGGGTGAGATATTTTAAAAAGAACAAAGGTCAGAAGTTGTCAATAGATTCTGCCAGGTGTGTGTGTGTATGCCTGTGTGTCTAAAAAGGACACGAAATGAGAAGTCCTCCAGAGATTCTGCAAGGGTGTGTGTGTGTGGGTGTGTGTAAAAAGGACATGACATCAGAATCCCTCCAGAGATTCTGCAATGGTGTGAATGTATGTGTATATTTAAAAAGGACTTGAAATCAGAAGCCCGGTAGATATTTGGCAAGGGTGTGAGTGTGTGTGTGTGTGTGTGTGTAAAAAGGACACGAAGTCAGAAGCCCTCCCGATGTTCTGCAAGGGTGTGTGTATGTGTGTGTGTGTGTTTAAAAGGACATGAATTCAAACCCCCTCCAAAGATTCTACATGGGTGTGATTTTGTGTGTGTGTCTGTGTGTGTGTGTGGAAAAGGACAGGAATCAGAAGACATCAAGAGCTTCTGCAAGGGTATGTGTGTGAATGTGAGTGTGTGTGTGTGTGTGTGTGTGTAAAAAGGACACGAAGTCAGAAGCCCTCCAGATGGTCTGCAAGGGTGTGTGTGTGTGTGTGTGGGTGGGTATAAAATGTACACCACATCAGAATCCCTCCAGAGATTCTGCAATGGTGTGAATGTATGTGTTTATGTAAAAGGACTTGAAATCAGATGCACTGTAGAGATTCGGCACGGGTGTGAGTGTCTGTGTGTGTGTGTGTGTGTGTGTAAAAAGTAGATTAATTCAGAAGCCCTCCAGAGATTCAGCAAGGTTTTGAGTGTGAGTGTGCGTGTGTGAGTGTGTTTGTGTAAAAAGGAGACAAAGTCAGAAATCCTGCAGAGAATCTGCAAGGGTTTCAGTGTTTGAGTGTCTAAAAAGGCCACGAACAGAAGCCCTCCAGAGGTTATGTAAGGGTGTGTGTATGTGTGTGTGCGTGTGTAAAAACGACATGTATTCAAACCCACTCCAAAGATTCTACATGGGTGTGATTTTGTGTGTGTTTGTGTGTATGTGTGTGTGGAAAAAGTACACGAATCAGAAGACATCCAGAGCTTCTGCAAGGGTATGTGTGTGAATGTCAGTGTGAGTGTGTAAAAAGAACACTACGTCAGAAGCCCTCCAGGGATTCTGCAACAGTGTGGGTGTGTTGTGTGTGTGTTAAAAGGACACGACGTCAAAAGCCTTCCAGAGATTCTGCAAGGGTGTATGTATGTGTGTGTGCGTGTGTTAAAAGGACATGAATTAAAACCCACTCCGAAGATTCTGCATGGGTGTGATTGTGTGTGTGTGTGTGTGTGTGCGGAAAAAGGACACGAATCAGAAAACATCCAGAGTTTCTGCAAGGGTATGTGTGTGAATGTGAGTGTGTGTGTGTGTAAAAAGGACACTAATTCAGAAGCCCTGCATATATTAGGGATGTGTGTGTGTAAAACGAATATTACATCAGAAGCCCTCTAGAGATTCTGCAAGAGTGTGAGTGTGTGGTGTGTGTGTTAAAAGGACACGACGTCAGAAGCCTTCCAGAGATTGTGTAATGGGGCGTTTATGTGTGTGTATGTGTGTAAAAAGGCAGAAAGTCAGAAGCTCTCTAGGGATTCTGCAAATATCTGAGTGTGTGTGTGCGTGTGTGTATAAAAATGACAAGAAGTCTGAAACTTCCAGATTCTGCAAAGGTGTGTGTGTGTGTGTGTAGGTAAAAAGAACACGATGTTAGAAGCCCTCCAGAGATTCTCCAAGGGTGTGCTTGTGTGTGGGTGTGTATGTAAAAATGACCCGAATGAGAAGCCAACCAGAGATTCTTCAATGGTATCAGTGTGAGTGTGTATGTGTAAAAAGGACACGAAATCAGAAGCCCTCTAGAGATTCTATAAGGGTATGGATTTGAGTGTTTGTGTGTGTGTGTGTGTGTGTAAAGACACGAATTTAAGCAATACAGAGATTTTTTAGGGGTGTGTATGTGTGAGTGTGTAAAAAGGAGAAGAAGTCATAAGCCCTCTAGATATTCTTCAACGGTGAGTGCGGGTGAGAGATTTTAAAAAGTCCAAAGGTCAGAAGTTGTCAATAGATTCTGCCAGGTGTGTGTGTGTATGCCTGTGTGTCTAAAAAGGACACGAAATCAGAAGTCCTCCAGAGATTCTGCAAGGGTGTGTGTGTGTGTGTGTGTGTGTGTGTGTGTGTAAAAAGGACATGACATCAGAACCCTCCAGAGATTCTGCAATTGTGTGAATGTATGTGTATATTTAAAAAGGACTTGAAATCAGAAACCCAGTAGAGATTTGGCAAGGGTGTGAGTGTGTGTGTGTGTGTGTGTGTGTTAAAAGGACACGAAGTCAGCAGCCCTCTAGAGATTCTGTACGGGTATGAATTTGAGTATTTGTGTGTGCGTGTGTGTGTGTAAAGGCACGAATTCAAGCGATACAGAGTTTCTTTAGGTGTGTGTATGTGTGAGTGTGTAAAAAGGACAAGAAGTCATAAGCCCTCTAGAGATTTTTCAACGGTGTGTGTGGGTGAGAGATTTTAAAAAGACCAAAGTTCAGAAGTTCTCCAGATGTTGTGCCAGGGTGTGTGTGTGTATGCCTGTGTGTCTAAAAAGTACACGAAATCAGAAGTCCTCCAGAGATTCTGCAAGGGTGCATGCATGTGTGTATGTGTCTGTGTGAGTGTGTAAAAGGATATGAATTCAGAAGCCCTCCAGATGTTACGTAAGGGTGTGTATGTGTGAGTCTGTAAAAAGGACACGACATCAGAATCCCTCCAGAGATTCTGCAACGGTGTGAATGTATGTGTATATGTAAAAAGGACTTGAAATCAGAAAAGTCCTGTAGAGATTCGGCAAGGGTGTGAGTGTCTGTGTGTGTGTGTGTGTGTGTGTGAAAAGGACATGAAATCAGAAGCCCTCAGGAGAATCGGAAAGGTTATGAGTGTGAGTGTGTGTGTGTGAGTGTGTGTGTGTAAAAATGAGACAAAGTCAGAAGTCCTGCAGAGAATCTGCAAGGGTTTGAGTGTGTGAGTGTTTAAGAAGGACACGAACAGAAGCCCTCCAGAGATTCTGCAAGGGTGTGTGTATGTGTGTGTGCGTGTGTAAAAAAGGACATGAATTCAAACCCACTCCAAAGATTCTACATGGGTGTGATTTTGTGTGTGTTTGTGTGTATGTGTGTTTGGAAAAAGGACACGAATCGGAAGACATCCAGAGTTCTGCAAGGGTATGTTTGTGAATGTGAGTGTGTGTGGGTGTGTGTGTGTCAAAAGGACACTACGTCAGAAGCCCTCCAGAGATTCTGCAAGAGTGTGAGTGTGTGGTGTGTGTGTTAAAAGGACACGATGTCAGAAGCCTTCCAGAGATTGTGCAAGGGTGCGTGTATGTGTGTGTATGTGTGTAAAAGGACATGAAGTCAGAAGCCCTCTAGGGATTCTGAAAATATCTGAGTGTGTGTGTGTGTGTGTGTATATATAAAAATGACAAGAAATCAGAAACTTCTAGAGATTCTGCAAAGGTGTGTGTGTGTTTGTGTTTAGGTAAAAAGGACACGATGGTAGAAGCCCTCCAGAGATTCTCCAAGGATGTGCTTGTGTGTGGGTGTGTATGTAAAAATGACATGAACGAGAAGCCCGCCAGAAATTCTTCAATGGTATCAGTGTGAGTGTGTATGTGTAAAAAGGACACGGAGTCAGAAGCCCTCTAGAGATTCTGTAAGGGTATGAATTTGAGTGTTTGTGTGTGTGTGTGTGTGTGTGTGTAAAGACACGAATTCAAGCGATAGAGATTCTTTAGGGGTGTGTATGTGTGAGTGTTTAAAAAGGACAAGAAGTCATAAGCCCTCTAGATATTCTTCAACGGTGAGTGCGGGTGAGAGATTTTAAAAAGAACAAAGGTCAGAAGTTGTCAATAGATTCTGCCAGGTGTGTGTGTGTATCCCTTGTGTCTAAAAAGGACACGAAATGAGAAGTCCTCCAGAGATTCTGCAAGGGTGTGTGTGTGTGGGTGTGTGTAAAAAGGACATGACATCAGAATCCCTCCAGAGATTCTGCAATGGTGTGAATGTATGTGTATATTTAAAAAGGACTTGAAATCAGAAGCCCGGTAGAGATTTGGTAAGGGTGTGAGTGTGTGTGTGTGTGTGTGTGTGTGTGTGTAAAAAGGACACGAAGTCAGAAGCCCTCCCGATGTTCTGCAAGGGTGTGTGTATGTGTGTGTGTGTGTTTAAAAGGACATGAATTCAAACCCCCTCCAAAGATTCTACATGGGTGTGATTTTGTGTGTGTGTCTGTGTGTTTGTGTGGAAAAGGACAGGAATCAGAAGACATCAAGAGTTTCTGCAAGGGTATGTGTGTGAATGTGAGTGTGTGTGTGTGTGTGTGTGTAAAAAGGACACGAAGTCAGAAGCCCTCCAGATGGTCTGCAAGGGTGTGTCTGTGTGTGTGGGTGGGTGTAAAAAGTACACCACATCAGAATCCCTCCAGAGATTCTGCAATGGTGTGAATGTATGTGTTTATGTAAAAGGACTTGAAATCAGAAGCTCTGTAGAGATTCGGCACGGGTGTGAGTGTCTGTGTGTGTGTGTGTGTGTGTGTAAAAAGTAGATTAATTCAGAAGCCCTCCAGAGATTCAGCAAGGTTTTGAGTGTGAGTGTGCGTGTGTGAGTGTGTTTGTGTAAAAAGGAGACAAAGTCAGAAGTCCTGCAGAGAATCTGCAAGGGTTTCAGTGTTTGAGTGTCTAAAAAGGACACGAACAGAAGCCCTCCAGAGGTTATGTAAGGGTGTGTGTATGTGTGTGTGCGTGTGTAAAAACGACATGTATTCAAACCCACTCCAAAGATTCTACATGGGTGTGATTTTGTGTGTGTTTGTGTGTATGTGTGTGTGGGAAAAGTACACGAATCAGAAGACATCCAGGGCTTCTGCAAGGGTATGTGTGTGAATGACAGTGTGAGTGTGTGTGTGTGTGTGTGTGTAAAAAGAACACTACGTCAGAAGCCCTTCAGAGATTCTGCAACAGTGTGAGTGTGTTTTGTGTGTGTGAAAAGGACACGGCGTCAAAAGCCTTCCAGAGATTCTGCAAGGGTGTGTGTATGTGTGTGTGCGTGTGTTAAAAGGACATGAATTCAAACCCACTCCGAAGATTCTGCATGGGTGTGATTGTGTGTGTGTGTGTGTGTGTGCGTAAAAAGGACACGAATCAGAAAACATCCAGAGTTTCTGCAAGGGTATGTGTGTGAATGTGAGTGTGTGTGTGTGTGTGTGTGTAAAAAGGACACGAAGTCAGAAGCCCTGCATATATTAGGCAAGGATGTGTGTGTGTAAAAAGAATACTACGTCAGAAGCCCTCTAGAGATTCTGCAAGAGTGTGAGTGTGTGGTGTGTGTGTTAAAAGGACACGACGTCAGAAGCCTTCCAGAGATTGTGCAATGGGGCGTTTATGTGTGTGTATGTGTGTAAAAAGACAGAAAGTCAGAAGCTCTCTAGGGATTCTGCAAATATCTGAGTGTGTGTGTGCGTGTGTGTATAAAAATGACAAGAAGTCTGAAACTTCCAGATTCTGCAAAGGTGTGTGTGTGTGTGTGTGTAGGTAAAAAGGACACAATGTTAGAAGCCCTCCAGAGATTCTCCAAGGGTGTGCTTGTGTGTGGGTTTGTATGTAAAAATGACCCGAATGAGAAGCCCACCAGAGATTCTTCAATGGTATCAGTGTGAGTGTGTATGGGTAAAAAGGACACGAAGTCAGCAGCCCTCTAGAAATTCTGTACGGGTATGAATTTGAGTATTTTTGTGTGTGTGTGTGTGTGTGTGTGTGTAAAGACACGAATTCAAGCGATACAGAGTTTCTTTAGGGGTGTGTATGTGTGAGTGTGTAAAAAGGACAAGAAGTCATAAGCCCTCTAGAGATTTTTCAACGGTGTGTGTGGGTGAGAGATTTAAAAAGACCAAAGTTCAGAGGTTCTCCAGAAGTTGTGCCAGGGTGTGTGTGTGTATGCCTGTGTGTCTAAAAAGTACACGAAATAAGAAGTCCTCCAGAGATTCTGCAAGGGTGCATGCATGTGTGTATGTGTCTGTGTGAGTGTGTAAAAGGATATGAATTCAGAAGCCCTCCAGATGTTACGTAAGGGTGTGTATGTGTGAGTCTGTAAAAAGGACACGACATCAGAATCCATCCTGAGATTCTGCAATGGTGTGAATGAATGTGTATATGAAAAAAAGACTTGAAATCAGAAGCCCTGTAGAGATTCAACAAGGGTGTGAGTGTGTGTCTGTGTGTGTGTGTGTGTGTATAAAAATGACAAGAAGTCTGAAACTTCCAGATTCTGCAAAGGTGTGTGTGTGTGTGTGTGTGTAGGTAAAAAGGACACGATGTTAGAAGCCCTCCAGAGATTCTCCAAGGGTGTGCTTGTGTGTGGGTGTGTATGTAAAAATGACACGAATGAGAAGCCCACCAGAGATTCTTCACTGGTATCAGTGTGAGTGTGTATGTGTAAAAAGGACACGAAGTCAACAGCCCTCTAGAGATTCTGTACGGGTATGAATTTGAGTATTTGTGTGTGTGTGTGTGTGTGTGTAAAGACACGAATTCAAGTGATACAGAGTTTCTTTAGGGGTGTGTATGTGTGAGTGTGTAAAAAGGACAAGAAGTCATAAGCCCTCTAGAGATTTTTCAACGGTGTGTGTGGGTGAGAGATTTAAAAAGACTAAAGTTCAGAGGTTCTCCAGATGTTGTGCCAGGGTGTGTGTGTGTATGCCTGTGTGTCTAAAAAGTACACGAAATCAGAAGTCCTCCAGAGATTCTGCAAGGGTGCATGCATGTGTGTATGTGTCTGTGTGAGTGTGTAAAAGGATATGAATTCAGAAGCCCTCCAGATGTTACGTAAGGGTGTGTATGTGTGAGTCTGTAAAAAGGACACGACATCAGAATCCCTCCTGAGATTCTGCAACGGTGTGAATGAATGTGTATATGAAAAAAAGACTTGAAATCAGAAGCCCTGTAGAGATTCAACAAGGGTGTGAGTGTGTGTCTGTGTGTGTGTGTGTGTGTGTAAAAAGAACACGAAGTCAGAAGCCCTCCAGATGGTCTGCAAGGGTGTGTGTGTGTGGGTGTGTGGGTGTAAAAAGTACACCACATCAGAATCCCTCCAGATATTCTGCAACGGTGTGAATGTATGTGTATATGTAAAAAGGACTTGAAATCAGAAGTCCTGTAGAGATTCGGCAAGGGTGTGAGTGTCTGTGTGTGTGTGTGTGTGTGTGTAAAAAGGACATGAATTCAGAAGCCCTCAGGAGAATCGGCAAGGTTATGAGTGTGAGTGTGCGTGTGTGAGTGTGTGTGTGTAAAAATGAGACAAAGTCAGAAGTCCTGCAGAGAATCTGCAAGGGTTTGAGTGTGTGAGTGTCTAAGAAGGACACAAACAGAAGCCCTCCAGAGATTCTGCAAGGGTGTGTGTACGTGTGTGTGCGTGTGTAAAAAAGGACATGAATTCAAACACACTCCAAAGATTCAACATGGGTGTGATTTTGTGTGTGTTTGTGTGTATGTGTGTGTGGAAAAAAGGACAGGAATCAGAAGACATCCAGAGGTTCTGCAAGGGTATGTTTGTGAATGTGAGTGTGTGTGGGTGTGTGTGTGTCAAAAGAACACTATGTCAGAAGCCCTCCAGAGATTCTGCAAGAGTGTGAGTGTGTGGTGTGTGTGTTAAAAGGACACGATGTCAGAAGCCTTCCAGAGATTGTGCAAGGGTGCGTGTATGTGTGTGTATGTGTGTAAAAGGACATGAAGTCAGAAGCCCTCTAGGGATTCTGAAAATATCTGAGTGCGTGTGTGTGTGTATATATATATATATATAAATGACAAGAAATCAGAAACTTCCAGAGATTCTGCAAAGGTGTGTGTGTGTTTGTGTTTAGGTAAAAAGGACACGATGTTAGAAGCCCTCCAGAGGTTCTCCAAGGATGTGCTTGTGTGTGGGTATGTATGTAAAAATGACATGAACGAGAAGCCCACCAGAGATTCTTCAATGGTATCAGTGTGAGTGTGTATGTGTAAAAAGGAAACGGAGTCAGAAGCCCTCTAGAGATTCTGTAAGGGTATGAATTTGAGTGTTTGTGTGTGTGTGTGTGTGTAAAGACACGAATTCAAGCGATAGAGATTCTTTAGGGGTGTGTATGTGTGAGTGTGTAAAAAGGACAAGAAGTCATAAGCCCTCTAGATATTCTTCAACGGTGAGTGCGGGTGAGAGATTTTAAAAAGAACAAAGGTCAGAAGTTGTCAATAGATTCTGCCAGGTGTGTGTGTGTATGCCTGTGTGTCTAAAAAGGACACGAAATCAGAAGTCCTCCAGAGATTCTGCAAGGGTGTGTGTGTGTGTGTGTGTGTGTGTGTAAAAAGGACATGACATCAGAATCCCTCCAGAGATTCTGCAATGGTGTGAATGTATGTGTATATTTAAAAAGAACTTGAAATCACAAGCCCGGTAGAGATTTGGCAAGGGTGTGAGTGTGTGTGTGTGTGAGTGTGTGTGTGTGTAAAAAAGACAAGAAGTCAGAAGCCCTCCAGGTGTTCTGCAAGGGTGTGTGTATGTGTGTGTACGTGTGTAAAAAGGACATGAATTCAAACCCTCTCCAAATATTCTACATGGGTGAGATTTTGTGTGTGTGTCTGTGTGTGTGTGTGGAAAAAGGACATGAATCAGAAGACATCCAGAGCTTCTTCAAGGGTATGTGTGCGAATGTGAGGGTGTGTGTGGGTGTGTAAAATGGACAAGAAGTCAGAAGCCCTGCATGCATAATGCAAGGATGTGTGTGTGTAAAAAGAAATCTACGTCAGAGGCCCTCCAGAGATTCTTCAAGAGTGTGAGTGTGTGGTGTGTTTGTTAAAAGGACATGACGTCAGAAGCCTTCCAGAGATTCTGCAAGGTGTGTGTATGTATGTGTGCGTGTGTTAAAAGGACATGAATTCAAACCCACTCCGAAGATTCTGCATGGGTGTGATTGTGTGTGTGTGTGTGTGTGTGTGTGTGTGTGTGCGGAAAAAGGTCACGAATCAGAAAACATCCAGAGTTTCTGCAAGGGTATGTGTGTGAATGTGTGTGTGTGTGTGTGTGTGTAAAAAGGACACGAAGTCAGAAGCCCTGCATATATTATGCATGGATGTGTGTGTGTAAAATGAATACTATGTCAGAAGCCCTTCAGAGATTCTGCAAGAGTGTGAGTGTGTGGTGTGTGTGTTAAAAGGACACGATGTCAGAAGCCTTCCAGAGATTGTGCAATGGTGCGTGTATGTGTGTGTATTTGTGTAAAAAGACAGGAAGCCAGAAGCTCTCTAGGGATTCTGCAAATATCTGAGTGTGTGTGTCTGTGTGTGTGTGTATAAAAATGACAAGAAGTCAGAAACTTCCAGAGATTCTACAAAGGTGTGTGTGTGTGTGTAGGTAAATAGGACACGATGTTAGAAGCCCTCCAGAGATTCTCAAGGGTGTGCTTGTGTGTGGGTGTGTATGTAAAAATGACCCGAACGAGAAGCCCACCAGAGATTCTTCAATGGTATCAGTGTGAGTGTGTATGTGTAAAAAGGACACGAAGTCAGAAGCCCTCTAGAGATTCTATAAGGGTATGGATTTGAGTGTTTGTGTGTGTGTGTGTGTGTGTGTAAAGACACGAATTTAAGCAATAGAGAGATTCTTTAGGGGTGTGTATGTGTGAGTATGTAAAAAGGACAAGAAGTCATAAGCCCTCTAGATATTCTTCAACGGTGAGTGCGGGTGAGAGATTTTAAAAAGAACAAAGGTCAGAAGTTGTCAATAGATTCTGACAGGTGTGTGTGTGTATGCCTGTGTGTCTAAAAAGGACACGAAATCAGAAGTCCTCCAGAGATTCTGCAAGGGTGTGTGTGTGTGTGTGTGTGTAAAAAGGACATGACATCAGAATCCCTCCAGAGATTCTGCAATGGTGTGAATGTATGTGTATATTTAAAAAGGACTTGAAATCAGAAGTCCTGTAGAGATTCGGCAAGGGTGTGAGTGTCTGTGTGTGTGTGTGTGTGTGTGTAAAAAGGACATGAATTCAGAAGCCCTCAGGAGAATCGGCAAGGTTATGAGTGTGAGTGTGCGTGTGTGAGTGTGTGTGTGTGTAAAAATGAGACAAAGTCAGAAGTCCTGCAGAGAATCTGAAAGGGTTTGAGTGTGTGAGTGTCTAAGAAGAACCGAACAGAAGCCCTCCAGAGATTCTGCAAGGGTGTGTGTACGTGTGTGTGCGTGTGTAAAAAGGGACATGAATTCAAACCCACTCCAAAGATTCTGCATGGGTGTGATTGTGTGTGTGTGTGTGTGTGCGGAAAAAGGTCACGAATCAGAAAACATCCAGAGTTTCTGCAAGGGTATGTGTGTGAATGTGTGTGTGTGTGTGTGTGTAAAAAGGACACGAAGTCAGAAGCCCTGCATATATTATGCATGGATGTGTGTGTGTAAAAAGAATACTATGTCAGAAGCCCTTCAGAGATTCTGCAAGAGTGTGAGTGTGTGGTGTGTGTGTTAAAAGGACACGATGTCAGAAGCCTTCCAGAGATTGTGCAATGGTGCGTGTATGTGTGTGTATTTGTGTAAAAAGACAGGAAGTCAGAAGCTCTCTAGGGATTCTGCAAATATCTGAGTGTGTGTGTCTGTGTGTGTGTGTATAAAAATGACAAGAAGTCAGAAACTTCCAGAGATTCTGCAAAGGTGTGTGTGTGTGTGTAGGTAAATAGGACACGAAGTTAGAAGCCCTCCAGAGATTCTCAAGGGTGTGCTTGTGTGTGGGTGTGTATGTAAAAATGACCCGAACGAGAAGCCCACCAGAGATTCTTCAATGGTATCAGTGTGAGTGTGTATGTGTAAAAAGGACACGAAGTCAGAAGCCCTCTAGAGATTCTATAAGGGTATGGATTTGAGTGTTTCTGTGTGTGTGTGTGTGTGTGTGTAAAGACACGAATTTAAGCAATAGAGAGATTCTTTAGGGGTGTGTATGTGTGAGTATGTAAAAAGGACAAGAAGTCATAAGCCCTCTAGATATTCTTCAACGGTGAGTGCGGGTGAGAGATTTTAAAAAGGACAAAGGTCAGAAGTTGTCAATAGATTCTGCCAGGTGTGTGTGTGTATGCCTGTGTGTCTAAAAAGGACACGAAATCAGGAGTCCTCCAGAGATTCTGCAAGGGTGTGTGTGTGTGTGTGTGTGTGTGTGTAAAAAGGACATGACATCAGAATCCCTCCAGAGATTCTGCAATGGTGTGAATGTATGTGTATATTTAAAAAGGACTTGAAATCAGAAGCCCGGTAGAGATTTGGCAAGGGTGTGAGTGTGTGTGTGTGTGTGTGTGTGTGTGTAAAAAGGACACGAAGTCAGAAGCCCTCCAGATGTTCTGCAAGGGTGTGTGCATGTGTGTGTGCGTGTTTAAAAGGACATGAATACAAACACCCTCCAAAGATTCTACATGGGTGTCATTTTGTGTGTGTGTCTGTGTGTGTGTGTGGAAAAGGACAGGAATCAGAAGACATCAAGAGCTTCTGCAAGGGTATGTGTGTGTATGTGAGTGTTTGTGTGTGTGTGTAAAAAGGACACGAAGTCAGAAGCCCTCCAGATGGTCTGCAAGGGTGTGTGTGTGTGTGTGGGTGGGTGTAAAAAGTACACCACATCAGAATCCCTCCAGAGATTCTGCAATGGTGTGAATGTATGTGTTTATGTAAAAGGACTTGAAATCAGAAGCACTGTAGTGATTCGGCACGGGTGTGAGTGTCTGTGTGTGTGTAAAAAGTAGATTAATTCAGAAGCCCTCCAGAGATTCAGCAAGGTTATGAGTGTGAGTGTGCGTGTGTGAGTGTGTTTGTGTAAAAAGGAGACAAAATCAGAAGTCCTGCAGAGAATCTGCAAGGGTTTCAGTGTTTGAGTGTCTAAAAAGGACACGAACAGAAGCCCTCCAGGGGTTATGTAAGGGTGTGTGTATGTGTGTGTGCGTGTGTAAAAACGACATGTATTCAAACCCACTCCAAAGATTCTACATGGGTGTGATTTTGTGTGTGTTTGAGTGTATATGTGTGTGGAAAAAGTACACGAATCAGAAGACATCCAGAGCTTCTGCAAGGGTATGTGTGTGAATGTCAGTGTGAGTGTGTGTGTGTGTGTAAAAAGAACACTACGTCAGAAGCCCTCCAGAGATTCTGCAACAGTGTGAGTGTGTTGTGTGTGTGTTAAAAGGACACGACGTCAAAAGCCTTCCAGAGATTCTGCAAGGGTGTGTGTATGTGTGTGTGCGTGTGTTAAAAGGACATGAATTCAAACCCACTCCGAAGATTCTGCATGGGTGTGATTGTGTGTGTGTGTGTGTTGTGTGTGTGTGTGCGGAAAAAGGACACGAATCAGAAAACATCCAGAATTTCTGCAAGGGTATGTGTGAATGTGAGTGTGTGTGTGTGCAAAAAGGACACGAAGTCAGAAGCCCTGCATATATTAGGCAAGGATGTGTGTGTGTAAAAAGAATACTACGTCAGAAGCCCTCTAGAGATTCTGCAAGAGTGTGAGTGTGTGGTGTGTGTGTTAAAAGGACACGACGTCAGAAGCCTTCCAGAGATTGTGCAATGGGGCGTTTATGTGTGTGTATGTGTGTAAAAAGACAGAAAGTCAGAAGCTCTCTAGGGATTCTGCATATATCTGAGTGTGTGTGTGCGTGTGTGTATAAAAATGACAAGAAGTCTGAAACTTCCAGATTCTGCAAAGGTGTGTGTGTGTGTGTGTGTAGGTAAAAAGGACACGATGTTAGAAGCCCTCCAAAGATTCTCCAAGGGTGTGCTTGTGTGTGGGTGTGTATGTAAAAATGACCCGAATGAGAAGCCCACCAGAGATTCTTCAATGGTATCAGTGTGAGTGTATGTGTAAAAAGGAGACGAAGTCAGCAGCCCTCTAGAGATTCTGTACGGGTATGAATTTGAGTATTTGTGTGCGTGTGTGTGTGTGTGTGTGTGTAAAGACACGAATTCAAGCGATACAGAGTTTCTTTAGGGGTGTGTATGTGTGAGTGTGTAAAAAGGACAAGAAGTCATAAGCCCTCTAGAGATTTTTCAACGGTGTATGTGGGTGAGAGATTTAAAAAGACCAAAGTTCAGAGGTTCTCCAGATGTTGTGCCAGGGTGTGTGTGTGTGTATGCCTGTGTGTCTAAAAAGGACACGAAATCAGAAGTCCTCCAGAGATTCTGCAAGGGTGCATGCATGTGTGTATGTGTCTGTGTGAGTGTGTAAAAGGATATGAATTCAGAAGCCCTCCAGATGTTACGTAAGGGTGTGTATGTGTGAGTCTGTAAAAAGGACACGACATCAGAATCCCTCCTGAGATTCTGCAACGGTGTGAATGAATGTGTATATGAAAAAAAGACTTGAAATCAGAAGCCCTGTAGAGATTCAACAAGGGTGTGAGTGTGTGTCTGTGTGTGTGTGTATGTGTGTAAAAAGAACACGAGGTCAGAAGCCCTCCAGATGGTCTGCAAGGGTGTGTGTGTGTGGGTGTGTGGGTGTAAAAAGTACACCACATCAGAATCCCTCCAGAGATTCTGCAACGGTGTGAATGTATGTGTATATGTAAAAAGGACTTGAAATCAGAAGTCCTGTAGAGATTCGGCAAGGGTGTGAGTGTCTGTGTGTGTGTGTGTGTGTGTGTGTAAAAAGGACATGAATTCAGAAGCCCTCAGGAGAATCGGCAAGGTTATGAGTGTGAGTGTGCGTGTGTGAGTGTGTGTGTGTGTAAAAATGAGACAAAGTCAGAAGTCCTGCAAAGAATCTGAAAGGGTTTGAGTGTGTGAGTGTCTAAGAAGAACCGAACAGAAGCCCTCCAGAGATTCTGCAAGGGTGTGTGTACGTGTGTGTGCGTGTGTAAAAAGGGACATGAATTCAAACCCACTCCAAAGATTCTACATGGGTGTGATTTTGTGTGTGTTTGTGTGTATGTGTGTGTGGAAAAAAGGACAGGAATCAGAAGACATCCAGAGGTTCTGCAAGGGTATGTTTGTGAATGTGTGTGTGTGTGTGTCAAAAGAACACTACGTCAGAAGCCCTCCAGAGATTCTGCAAGAGTGTGAGTGTGTGGTGTGTGTGTTAAAAGGACACGATGTCAGAAGCCTTCCAGAGATTGTGCAAGTGTGCGTGTATGAGTGTGTATGTGTGTAAAAGGACATGAAGTCAGAAGCCCTCTAGGGATTCTGAAAATATCTGAGTGTGTGTGTGTGTGTGTATATATATATATATATATAAAAATGACAAGAAATCAGAAACTTCCAGAGATTCTGCAAAGGTGTGTGTGTGTTTGTGTTTAGGTAAAAAGGACACGATGTTAGAAGCCCTCCAGAGATTCTCCAAGGATGTGCTTGTGTGTGGGTGTGTATGTAAAAATGACATGAACGAGAAGCCCACCAGAGATTCTTCAATGGTATCACTGTGAGTGTGTATGTGTAAAAAGGACACGGAGTCAGAAGCCCTCTAGAGATTCTGTAAGGGTATGAATTTGAGTGTTTGTGTGTGTGTGTGTGTGTGTGTAAAGACACGAATTCAAGCGATAGAGATTCTTTAGGGGTGTGTATGTGTGAGTGTGTAAAAAGGACAAGAAGTCATAAGCCCTCTAGATATTCTTCAACGGTGAGTGCGGGTGAGAGATTTTAAAAAGAACAAAGGTCAGAAGTTGTCAATAGATTCTGCCAGGTGTGTTTGTGTATGCCTATGTCTAAAAAGGACACGAAATCAGAAGTCCTCCAGAGATTCTGCAAGGGTGTGTGTGTGTGTAAAAAGGACATGACATCAGAATCCCTCCAGAGATTCTGCAATGGTGTGAATGTATGTGTATATTTTAAAAGAACTTGAAATCACAAGCCCGGCAGAGATTTGGCAAGGGTGTGAGTGTGTGTGTGTGTGTGTGCGTAAAAAGGACACGAAGTCAGAAGCCCTCCAGGTGTTCTGCAAGGGTGTGTGTATGTGTGTGTACGTGTGTAAAAAGGACATGAATTCAAACCCTCTCCAAATATTCTACATGGGTGAGATTTTGTGTGTGTGTCTGTGTGTGTGTGTGTGGAAAAAGGACACGAATCAGAAGACATCCAGAGCTTCTGCAAGGGTATGTGTGCGAATGTGAGGGTGTGTGTGGGTGTGTAAAATGGACACGAAGTCAGAAGCCCTTCATATATAATGCAAGGATGTGTGTGTGTAAAAAGAAATCTACGTCAGACGCCCTCCAGAGATTCTTCAAGAGTGTGAGTGTGTGGTGTGTGTGTTAAAAGGACATGACGTCAGAAGCCTTCCAGAGATTCTGCAAGGTGTGTGTATGTATGTGTGCGTGTGTTAAAAGGACATGAATTCAAACCCACTCCGAAGATTCTGCATGGGTGTTATTGTGTGTGTGTGTGTGTGTGTGTGTGTGTGTGTGTGCGGAAAAAGGTCACGAATCAGAAAACATCCAGAGTTTCTGCAAGGGTATGTGTGTGAATGTGTGTGTGTGTGTGTGTGTGTGTGTGTAAAAAGGACACGAAGTCAGAAGCCCTGCATATATTATGCATGGATGTGTGTGTGTAAAAAGAATACTATGTCAGAAGCCCTTCAGAGATTCTGCAAGAGTGTGAGTGTGTGGTGTGTGTGTTAAAAGGACACGATGTCAGAAGCCTTCCAGAGATTGTGCAATGGTGCGTGTATGTGTGTGAATTTGTGTAAAAAGACAGGAAGTCAGAAGCTCTCTAGGGATTCTGCAAATATCTGAGTGTGTGTGTCTGTGTGTGTTTGTATAAAAATGACAAGAAGTCAGAAACTTCCAGAGATTCTGCAAAGGTGTGTGTGTGTGTGTAGGTAAATAGGACACGATGTTAGAAGCCCTCCAGAGATTCTCAAGGGTGTGCTTGTGTGTGGGTGTGTATGTAAAAATGACCCGAACGAGAAGCCCACCAGAGATTCTTCAATGGTATCAGTGTGAGTGTGTATGTGTAAAAAGGACACGAAGTCAGAAGCCCTCTAGAGATTCTATAAGGGTATGGATTTGAGTGTTTGTGTGTGTGTGTGTGTGTGTGTAAAGACACGAATTTAAGCAATAGAGAGATTCTTTAGGGGTGTGTATGTGTGAGTATGTAAAAAGGACAAGAAGTCATAAGCCCTCTAGATATTCTTCAACGGTGAGTGCGGGTGAGAGATTTTAAAAAGAACAAAGGTCAGAAGTTGTCAATAGATTCTGCCAGGTGTGTGTGTGTATGCCTGTGTGTCTAAAAAGGACACGAAATCAGAAGTCCTCCAGAGATTCTGCAAGGGTGCATGCATGTGTGTATGTGTCTGTGTGAGTGTGTAAAAAGATATGAATTCAGAAGCCCTCCAGATGTTACGTAAGGGTGTATATGTGTGAGTCTGTAAAAAGGACACGACATCAGAATCCCTCCTGACATTCTGCAACGGTGTGAATGAATGTGTATATGAAAAAAAGACTTGAAATCAGAAGCCCTGTAGAGATTCAACAAGGGTGTGAGTGTGTGTCTGTGTGTGTGTGTGTGTGTGTGTAAAAAGAACACGAAGTCAGAAGCCCTCCAGATGGTCTGCAAGGGTGTGTGTGTGTGGGTGTGTGGGTGTAAAAAGTACACCACATCAGAATCCCTCCAGAGATTCTGCAACGGTGTGAATGTATGTGTATATGTAAAAAGGACATGAAATCAGAAGTCCTGTAGAGATTCGGCAAGGGTGTGAGTGTCTGTGTGTGTGTGTGTGTGTGTGTAAAAAGGACATGAATTCAGAAGCCCTCAGGAGAATCGGCAAGGTTATGAGTGTGAGTGTGCGTGTGTGAGTGCGTGTGTGTAAAAATGAGACAAAGTCAGAAGTCCTGCAAAGAATCTGAAAGGGTTTGAGTGTGTGAGTGTCTAAGAAGAACCGAACAGAAGCCCTCCAGAGATTCTGCAAGGGTGTGTGTACGTGTGTGTGCGTGTGTAAAAAGGGACATGAATTCAAACCCACTCCAAAGATTCTACATGGGTGTGATTTTGTGTGTGTTTGTGTGTATGTGTGTGTGGAAAAAAGGACAGGAATCAGAAGACATCCAGAGGTTCTGCAAGGGTATGTTTGTGAATGTGAGTGTGTGTGGGTGTGTGTGTGTCAAAAGAACACTACGTCAGAAGCCCTCCAGAGATTCTGCAAGAGTGTGAGTGTGTGGTGTGTGTGTTAAAAGGACACGATGTCAGAAGCCTTCCAGAGATTGTGCAAGGGTGCATGTATGTGTGTGTATGTGTGTAAAAGGACATGAAGTCAGAAGCCCTCTAGGGATTCTGAAAATATCTGAGTGTGTGTGTGTGTGTATATATATAAAAAGGACAAGAAATCAGAAAATTCCAGAGATTCTGCAAAGGTGTGTGTGTGTTTGTGTTTAGGTAAAAAGGACACGATGTTAGAAGCCCTCCAGAGATTCTCCAAGGATGTGCTTGTGTGTGGGTGTGTATGTAAAAATGACATGAACGAGAAGCCCACCAGAGATTCTTCAATGGTATCAGTGTGAGTGTGTATGTGTAAAAAGGACACGGAGTCAGAAGCCCTCTAGAGATTCTGTAAGGGTATGAATTTGAGTGTTTGTGTGTGTGTGTGTGTGTGTGTGTGTAAAGACACGAATTCAAGCGATAGAGATTCTTTAGGGGTGTGTATGTGTGAGTGTGTAAAAAGGACAAGAAGTCATAAGCCCTCTAGATATTCTTCAACGGTGAGTGCGGGTGAGAGATTTTAAAAAGAACAAAGGTCAGAAGTTGTCAATAGATTCTGCCAGGTGTGTGTGTGTGTATGCCTATGTCTAAAAAGGACACGAAATCAGAAGTCCTCCAGAGATTCTGCAAGGGTGTGTGTGTGTGTAAAAAGGACATGACATCAGAATCCCTCCAGAGATTCTGCAATGGTGTGAATGTATGTGTATATTTTAAAAGAACTTGAAATCACAAGCCCGGCAGAGATTTGGCAAGGGTGTGAGTGTGTGTGTGTGTGTGTGTGTAAAAAGGACACGAAGTCAGAAGCCCTCCAGGTGTTCTGCAAGGGTGTGTGTATGTGTGTGTACGTGTGTAAAAAGGACATGAATTCAAACCCTCTCCAAATATTCTACATGGGTGAGATTTTGTGTGTGCGTCTGTGTGTGTGTGTGTGGAAAAAGGACACGAATCAGAAGACATCCAGAGCTTCTGCAAGGGTATGTGTGCGAATGTGAGGGTGTGTGTGGGTGTGTAAAATGGACACGAAGTCAGAAGCCCTTCATATATAATGCAAGGATGTGTGTGTGTAAAAAGAAATCTACGTCAGACGCCCTCCAGAGATTCTTCAAGAGTGTGAGTGTGTGGTGTGTGTGTTAAAAGGACATGACGTCAGAAGCCTTCCAGAGATTCTGCAAGGTGTGTGTATGTATGTGTGCGTGTGTTAAAAGGACATGAATTCAAACCCACTCCGAAGATTCTGCATGGGTGTGATTTTGTGTGTGTGTGTGTGTGTGTGTGTGTGTGCGGAAAAAGGTCACGAATCAGAAAACATCCAGAGTTTCTGCAAGGGTATGTGTGTGAATGTGTGTGTGTGTGTGTGTGTGTGTGTAAAAAGAACACGAAGCCAGAAGCCCTGCATATATTATGCATGGATGTGTGTGTGTAAAAAGAATACTATGTCAGAAGCCCTTCAGAGATTCTGTAAGAGTGTGAGTGTGTGGTGTGTGTGTTAAAAGGACACGATGTCAGAAGCCTTCCAGAGATTGTGCAATGGTGCGTGTATGTGTGTGTATTTGTGTAAAAAGACAGAAAGTCAGAAGCTCTCTAGGGATTCTGCAAATATCTGAGTGTGTGTGTCTGTGTGTGTTTGTATAAAAATGACAAGAAGTCAGAAACTTCCAGAGATTCTGCAAAGGTGTGCGTGTGTGTGTAGGTAAATAGGACACGATGTTAGAAGCCCTCCAGAGATTCTCAAGGGTGTGCTTGTGTGTGGGTGTGTATGTAAAAATGACCCGAACGAGAAGCCCACCAGAGATTCTTCAATGGTATCAGTGTGAGTGTGTATGTGTAAAAAGGACACGAAGTCAGAAGCCCTCTAGAGATTCTATAAGGGTATGGATTTGAGTGTTTGTGTGTGTGTGTGTGTGTGTGTGTAAAGACACGAATTTAAGCAATAGAGAGATTCTTTAGGGGTGTGTATGTGTGAGTATGTAAAAAGGACAAGAAGTCATAAGCCCTCTAGATATTCTTCAACGGTGAGTGCGGGTGAGAGATTTTAAAAAGAACAAAGGTCAGAAGTTGTCAATAGATTCTGCCAGGTGTGTGTGTATGCCTGTGTGTCTAAAAAGGACACGAAATCAGAAGTCCTCCAGAGATTCTGCAAGGGTGTGTGTGGATGTGTGTAAAAAGGACATGACATCAGAATCCCTCCAGAGATTCTGCAATGGTGTGAATGTATGTGTATATTTAAAAAGGACTTGAAATCAGAAGCCCGGTAGAGATTTGGCAAGGGTGTGAGTGTGTGTGTGTGTGTGTGTGTGTAAAAAGGACACGAAGTCAGAAGCCCTCCAGATGTTCTGCAAGGGTGTGTGCATGTGTGTGCGTGTTTAAAAGGACATGAATTCAAACCCCCTCCAAAGATTCTTCTACATGGGTGTGATTTTGTGTGTGTGTCTGTGTGTGTTTGTGGAAAAGGACAGGAATCAGAAGACATCAAGAGCTTCTGCAAGGGTATGTGTGTGAATGTGAGTGTGTGTGTGTAAAAAGGACACGAAGTCAGAAGCCCTCCAGATGGTCTGCAAGGCTGTGTGTGGGTGGGTGTAAAAATTACACCACATCAGAATCCCTCCTGAGATTCTGCAATGGTGTGAATGTATGTGTTTATGTAAAAGGACTTGAAATCAGAAGCACTGTAGTGATTCGGCACGGGTGTGAGTGTCTGTGTGTGTGTGTGTGTGTGTGTAAAAAGTAGATTAATTCAGAAGCCCTCCAGAGATTCAGCAAGGTTATGAGTGTGAGTGTGCGTGTGTGAGTGTGTTTGTGTAAAAAGGAGACAAAGTCAGAAGTCCTGCAGAGAATCTGCAAGGGTTTCAGTGTTTGAGTGTCTAAAAAGGACACGAACAGAAGCCCTCCAGAGGTTATGTAAGGGTGTGTGTATGTGTGTGTGCGTGTGTAAAAACGACATGTATTCAAACCCACTCCAAAGATTCTACATGGGTGTGATATTGTGTGTGTTTGTGTGTATGTGTGTGTGGAAAAAGTACACGCATCAGAAGACATCCAGAGCTTCTGCAAGGGTATGTGTGTGAATGTCAGTGTGAGTGTGTGTGTGTGTGTAAAAAGAACACTACGTCAGAAGCCCTCCAGAGATTCTGCAACAGTGTGAGTGTGTTGTGTGTGTGTTAAAAGGACACGATGTCAAAAGCCTTCCAGAGATTCTGCAAGGGTGTGTGTATGTGTGTGTGCGTGTGTTAAAAGGAGATGAATTCAAACCCACTCCGAAGATTCTGCATGGGTGTGATTGTGTGTGTGTTGTGTGTGTGTGTGCGGAAAAAGGACACGAATCAGAAAGCATCCAGAGTTTCTGCAAGGGTATGTGTGTGAATGTGTGTGTGTGTGTGTGTGTGTGTAAAAAGGACACGAAGTCAGAAGCCCTGCATATATTAGGCAAGGATGTGTGTGTGTAAAAAGAATACTACGTCAGAAGCCCTCTAGAGATTCTACAAGAGTGTGAGTGTGTGGTGTGTGTGTTAAAAGGACACGACGTCAGAAGCCTTCCAGAGATTGTGCAATGGGGCGTTTATGTGTGTGTATGTGTGTAAAAAGACAGAAAGTCAGAAGCTCTCTAGGGATTCTGCAAATATCTGAGTGTGTGTGTGCGTGTGTGTATAAAAATGACAAGAAATCTGAAACTTCCAGATTCTGCAAAGGTGTGTGTGTGTGTGTGTAGGTAAAAAGGACACGATGTTAGAAGCCCTCCAAAGATTCTCCAAGGGTGTGCTTGTGTGTGGGTGTGTATGTAAAAATGACCCGAATGAGAAGCCCACCAGAGATTCTTCAATGGTATCAGTGTGAGTGTGTATGTGTAAAAAGGACACGAAGTCAGCAGCCCTCTATAGATTCTGTACGGGTATGAATTTGAGTATTTGTGTGTGTTTGTGTGTGTGTGTAAAGACACGAATTCAAGCGATACAGAGTTTCTTTAGGGGTGTGTATGTTTCAGTGTGTAAAAAGGACAAGAAGTCATAAGCCCTCTAGAGATTTTTCAACGGTGTGTGTGGGTGAGAGATTTAAAAAGACCAAAGTTCAGAGGTTCTCCAGATGTTGTGCCAGGGTGTGTGTGTGTGTATGCCTGTGTGTCTAAAAAGGACACGAAATCAGAAGTCCTCCAGAGATTCTGCAAGGGTGCATGCATGTGTGTATGTGTCTGTGTGAGTGTGTAAATGGATATTAATTCAGAAGCCCTCCAGATGTTACGTAAAGGTGTGTATGTGTGAGTCTGTAAAAAGGACACGACATCAGAATCCCTCCTGAGATTCTGCAACGGTGTGAATGAATGTGTATATGAAAAAAAGACTTGAAATCAGAAGCCCTGTAGAGATTCAACAAGGGTGTGAGTGTGTGTCTGTGTGTGTGTGTGTGTGTGTAAAAAGAACACGAAGTCAGAAGCCCTCCAGATGGTCTGCAAGGGTGTGTGTGTGTGGGTGTGTGGGTGTAAAAAGTACACCACATCAGAATCCCTCCAGAGATTCTGCAACGGTGTGAATGGATGTGTATATGTAAAAAGGACTTGAAATCAGAAGTCCTGTAGAGAATCGGCAAGGGTGTGAGTGTCTGTGTGTGTGTGTGTGTGTGTGTGTGTGTGTGTGTGTGTAAAAAGGACATGAAGTCAGAAGCCCTCAGGAGAATCGGCAAGGTTATGAGTGTGAGTGTGCGTGTGTGAGTGTGTGTGTGTAAAAATGAGACAAAGTCAGAAGTCCTGCAGAGAATCTGCAAGGGTTTGAGTGTGTGAGTGTCTAAGAAGGATATGAAAAGAAGCTCTCCAGAGAATCTGCAAGGGTGTGTGTACGTGTGTGTGCGTGTGTAAAAAAGGACATGTATTCAAACCCACTCCAAAGATTCTACATGGGTGTGATTTAGTGTGTGTTTGTGTGTATGTGTGTGTGGAAAAAAGGACAGGAATCAGAAGACATCCAGAGGTTCTGCAAGGGTATGTTTGTGAATGTGAGTGTGTGTGTGTCAAAAGAACACTACGTCAGAAGCCCTCCAGAGATTCTGCAAGAGTGTGAGTGTGTGGTGTGTGTGTTAAAAGGACACGATGTCAGAAGCCTTCCAGAGATTGTGCAAGGGTGCGTGTATGTGTGTGTATGTGTGTAAAAGGACATGAAGTCAGAAGCCCTCCAGGGATTCTGAAAATATCTGAGTGTGTGTGTGTGTGTGTATATATATATAAAAATGACAAGAAATCAGAAACTTCCAGAGATTCTGCAAAGGTGTGTGTGTGTTTGTGTTTAGGTAAAAAGGACACGATGTTAGAAGCCCTCCAGAGATTCTCCAAGGATGTGCTTGTGTGTGGGTGTGTATGTAAAAATGACATGAACGAGAAGCCCACCAGAGATTCTTCAATGGTATCAGTGTGAGTGTGTATGTGTAAAAAGGACACGGAGTCAGAAGCCCTCTAGAGATTCTGTAAGGGTATGAATTTGAGTGTTTGTGTGTGTGTGTGTGTGTAAAGACACGAATTCAAGCGATAGAGATTCTTTAGGGGTGTGTATGTGTGAGTGTGTAAAAAGGACAAGAAGTCATAAGCCCTCTAGATATTCTTCAACGGTGAGTGCGGGTGAGAGATTTTAAAAAGAACAAAGGTCAGAAGTTGTCAATAGATTCTGCCAGGTGTGTGTGTGTATGCCTATGTCTAAAAAGGACACGAAATCAGAAGTCCTCCAGAGATTCTGCAATGGTGTGAATGTATGTGTATATTTAAAAAGGACTTGAAATCACAAGCCCGGCAGAGATTTGGCAAGGGTGTGAGTGTGTGTGTGTGTGTGTGTGCGTAAAAAGGACACGAAGTCAGAAGCCCTCCAGGTGTTCTGCAAGGGTGTGTGTATGTGTGTGTACGTGTGTAAAAAGGACATGAATTCAAACACTCTCCAAATATTCTACATGGGTGAGATTTTGTGTGTGTGTCTGTGTGTGTGTGTGTGTGGAAAAAGGACACGAATCAGAAGACATCCAGAGCTTCTGCAAGGGTATGTGTGCGAATGTGAGGGTGTGTGTGGGTGTGTAAAATGGACACGAAGTCAGAAGCCCTGCATATATAATGCAAGGATGTGTGTGTGTAAAAAGAAATCTACGTCAGACGCCCTCCAGAGATTCTTCAACAGTGTGAGTGTGTGGTGTGTGTGTTAAAAGGACATGACGTCAGAAGCCTTCCAGAGATTCTGCAAGGTGTGTGTATGTATGTGTGCGTGTGTTAAAAGGACATGAATTCAAACCCACTCCGAAGATTCTGCATGGGTGTGATTTTGTGTGTGTGTGTGTGTGTGTGTGTGTGTGTGTGCGGAAAAAGGTCACGAATCAGAAAACATCCAGAGTTTCTGCAAGGGTATGTGTGTGAGTGTGTGTGTGTGTGTGTGTGTGTGTGTAAAAAGGACACGAAGTCAGAAGCCCTGCGTATATTATGCATGGATGTGTGTGTGTAAAAAGAATACTATGTCAGAAGCCCTTCAGAGATTCTGCAAGAGTGTGAGTGTGTGGTGTGTGTGTTAAAAGGACACGATGTCAGAAGCCTTCCAGAGATTGTGCAATGGTGCGTGTATGTGTGTGAATTTGTGTAAAAAGACAGGAAGTCAGAAGCTCTCTAGGGATTCTGCAAATATCTGAGTGTGTGTGTCTGTGTGTGTGTGTATAAAAATGACAAGAAGTCAGAAACTTCCAGAGATTCTGCAAAGGTGTGTGTGTGTGTGTAGGTAAATAGGACACGATGTTAGAAGCCCTCCAGAGATTCTCAAGGGTGTGCTTGTGTGTGGGTGTGTATGTAAAAATGACCCGAACGAGAAGTCCACCAGAGATTCTTCAATGGTATCAGTGTGAGTGTGTATGTGTAAAAAGGACACGAAGTCAGAAGCCCTCTAGAGATTCTATAAGGGTATGGATTTGAGTGTTTGTGTGTGTGTGTGTGTGTGTGTAAAGACACGAATTTAAGCAATAGAGAGATTCTTTAGGGGTGTGTATGTGTGAGTATGTAAAAAGGACAAGAAGTCATAAGCCCTCTAGATATTCTTCAACGGTGAGTGCGGGTGAGAGATTTTAAAAAGAACAAAGGTCAGAAGTTGTCAATAGATTCTGCCAGGTGTGTGTGTGTATGCCTGTGTGTCTAAAAAGGACACGAAATCAGAAGTCCTCCAGAGATTCTGCAAGGGTGTGTGTGTGTGGGTGTGTGTAAAAAAGAACATGACATCAGAATCCCTCCAGAGATTCTGCAATGGTGTGAATGTATGTGTATATTTAAAAAGAACTTGAAATCAGAAGCCCGGTAGAGATTTGGCAAGGGTGTGAGTGTGTGTGTGTGTGTGTGTGTGTGTGTGTGTGTGTAAAAAGGACACGAAGTCAGAAGCCCTCCAGATGTTCTGCAAGGGTGTGTGCATGTGTGTGTGCGTGTTTAAAAGGACATGAATTCAAACCCCCTCCAAAGATTCTACATGGGTGTGATTTTGTGTGTGTGTCTGTGTGTGTGTGTGTGGAAAAGGACAGGAATCAGAAGACATCAAGAGCTTCTGCAAGGGTATGTGTGTGAATGTGAGTGTGTGTGTGTGTGTGTAAAAAGGACACGAAGTCAGAAGCCCTCCAGATGGTCTGCAAGTGTGTGTGTGTGGGGGTGTGTGGGTGTAAAAAGTACACCACATCAGAATCCCTCCAGAGATTCTGCAACGGTGTGAATGTATGTGTATATGTAAAAAGGACTTGAAATCAGAAGTCCTGTAGAGATTCGGCAAGGGTGTGAGTGTCTGTGTGTGTGTGTGTGTGTGTGTGTGTAAAAAGGACATGAAGTCAGAAGCCCTCAGGAGAATCGGCAAGGTTATGAGTGTGAGTGTGCGTGTGTGAGTGTGTGTGTGTAAAAATGAGACAAAGTCAGAAGTCCTGCATAGAATCTGCAAGGGTTTGAGTGTGTGAGTGTCTAAGAAGAACCGAACAGAAGCCCTCCAGAGATTCTGCAAGGGTGTGTGTACGTGTGTGTGCGTGTGTAAAAAAGGACATGAATTCAAAACCACTCCAAAGATTCTACATGGGTGTGATTTTGTGTGTGTTTGTGTGTATGTGTGTGTGGAAAAAAGGACAGGAATCAGAAGACATCCAGAGGTTCTTCAAGGGTATGTTTGTGAATGTGAGTGTGTGTGGGTGTGTGTGTGTCAAAAGAACACTACGTCAGAAGCCCTCCAGAGATTCTGCAAGAGTGTGAGTGTGTGGTGTGTGTGTTAAAAGGACACGATGTCAGAAGCCTTCCAGAGATTGTGCAAGGGTGCGTGTATGTGTGTGTATGTGTGTAAAAGGACATGAAGTCAGAAGCCCTCTAGGGATTCTGAAAATATCTGAGTGTGTGTGTGTGTGTATATATATATATAAATGACAAGAAATCAGAAACTTCCAGAGATTCTGCAAAGGTGTGTGTGTGTTTGTGTTTAGGTAAAAAGGACACGATGTTAGAAGCCCTCCAGAGATTCTCCAAGGATGTGCTTGTGTGTGGGTGTGTATGTAAAAATGACATGAACGAGAAGCCCACCAGAGATTCTTCAATGGTATCAGTGTGAGTGTGTATGTGTAAAAAGGACACGGAGTCAGAAGCCCTCTAGAGATTCTGTAAGGGTATGAATTTGAGTGTTTGTGTGTGTGTGTGTGTGTGTGTGTAAAGACACGAATTCAAGCGATAGAGATTCTTTAGGGGTGTGTATGTGTGAGTGTGTAAATAGGACAAGAAGTCATAAGCCCTCTAGATATTCTTCAACGGTGAGTGCGGGTGAGAGATTTTAAAAAGAACAAAGGTCAGAAGTTGTCAATAGATTCTGCCAGGTGTGTGTGTATGCCTGTGTGTCTAAAAAGGACATGAAATCAGAAGTCCTCCAGAGATTCTGCAAGGGTGTGTGTGTGTGTAAAAAGGACATGACATCAGAATCCCTCCAGAGATTCTGCAATGGTGTGAATGTATGTGTATATTTAAAAAGAACTTGAAATCACAAGCCCGGTAGAGATTTGGCAAGGGTGTGAGTGTGTGTGTGTGTGTGTGCGTAAAAAGGACACGAAGTCAGAAGCCCTCCAGGTGTTCTGCAAGGGTGTGTGTATGTGTGTGTACGTGTGTAAAAAGGACATGAATTCAAACCCTCTCCAAATATTCTATATGGGTGAGATTTTGTGTGTGTGTCTGTGTGTGTGTGTGTGGAAAAAGGACACGAATCAGAAGATATCCAGAGCTTTTGCAAGGGTATGTGTGCGAATGTGAGGATGTGTGTGGGTGTGTAAAATGGACACGAAGTCAGAAGCCCTGCATATATAATGCAAGGATGTGTGTGTGTAAAAAGAAATCTACGTCAGACGCCCTCCAGAGATTCTTCAAGAGTGTGAGTGTGTGGTGTGTGTGTTAAAAGGACATGACGTCAGAAGCTTCCAGAGATTCTGCAAGGTGTGTGTATGTATGTGTGCGTGTGTTAAAAGGACATGAATTCAAACCCACTCCGAAGATTCTGCATGGGTGTGATTGTGTGTGTGTGTGTGTGTGTGTGTGTGTGTGTGTGTGTGTGTGTGTGCGGAAAAAGATCACGAATCAGAAAACATCCAGAGTTTCTGCAAGGATATGTGTGTGAATGTGTGTGTGTGTGTGTGTGTAAAAAGGACACGAAGTCTGAAGTCCTGCATATATTATGCATGGATGTATGTGTGTAAAAAGAATACTATGTCAGAAGCCCTTCAGAGATTCTGCAAAAGTGTGAGTGTGTGGTGTGTGTGTTAAAAGGACACGATGTCAGAAGCCTTCCAGAGATTGTGCAAGGGTGCGTGTATGTGTGTGTATTTGTGTAAAAAGACAGGAAGTCAGAAGCTCTCTAGGGATTCTGCAAATATCTGAGTGTGTGTGTCTGTGTGTGTGTGTATAAAAATGACAAGAAGTCAGAAACTTCCAGAGATTCTGCAAAGGTGTGTGTGTGTGTGTGTAGGTAAATAGGACACGATGTTAGAAGCCCTCCAGAGATTCTCAAGGGTGTGCTTGTGTGTGGGTGTGTATGTAAAAATGACCCGAACGAGAAGCCCACCAGAGATTCTTCAATGGTATCAGTGTGAGTGTGTATGTGTAAAAAGGACACGAAGTCAGAAGCCCTCTAGAGATTCTATAAGGGTATGGATTTGAGTGTTTGTGTGTGTGTGTGTGTGTGTAAAGACACGAATTTAAGCAATAGAGAGATTCTTTAGGGGTGTGTATGTGTGAGTATGTAAAAAGGACAAGAAGTCATAAGCCCTCTAGATATTCTTCAACGGTGAGTGCGGGTGAGAGATTTTAAAAAGAACAAAGGTCAGAAGTTGTGAATAGATTCTGCCAGGTGTGTGTGTGTATGCCTGTGTGTCTAAAAAGGACACGAAATCAGAAGTCCTCCAGAGATTCTGCAAGGGCGTGTGTGTGTGGGTGTGTGTAAAAAGGACATGACATCAGAATCCCTCCAGAGATTCTGCAATGGTGTGAATGTATTTGTATATTTAAAAAGGACTTGAAATCAGAAGCCCGGTAGAGATTTGGCAAGGGTGTGAGTGTGTGTGTGTGTGTGTGTGTGTGTGTGTGTAAAAAGGACACGAAGTCAGAAGCCCTCCAGATGTTCTGCTAGGGTGTGTGTATGTGTGTGTGCGTGATTAAAAGGACATGAATTCAAACCCCCTCCAAAGATTCTACATGGGTGTGATTTTGTGTGTGTGTCTGTGTGTGTGTGTGGAAAAGGACAGGAATCAGAAGACATCAAGAGCTTCTGCAAGGGTATGTGTGTGAATGTGAGTGTGTGTGTGTGTGTGTAAAAAGGACACGAAGTCAGAAGCCCTCCAGATGGTCTGCAAGGGTGTGTGTGTGTGGGTGGGTGGGTGTAAAAAGTACACCACATCAGAATCCCTCCAGAGATTCTGCAATGGTGTGAATGTATGTGTTTATGTAAAAGGACTTGAAATCAGAAGCACTGTAGAGATTCGGCACGGGTATGAGTGTCTGTGTGTGTGTGTGTGTGTGTGTGTAAAAAGTAGATTAATTCAGAAGCCTTCCAGAGATTCAGCAAGGTGATGAGTGTGAGTGTGCGTGTGTGAGTGTGTTTGTGTAAAAAGGAGACAAAGTCAGAAGTCCTGCAGAGAATCTGCAAGGGTTTCAGTGTTTGAGTGTCTAAAAAGGACACGAACAGAAGCCCTCCAGGGGTTATGTAAGGGTGTGTGTATGTGTGTGTGCGTGTGTAAAAACGACATGTATTCAAACCCACTCCAAAGATTCTACATGGGTGTGATATTGTGTGTGTTTGTGTGTATGTGTGTGTGGAAAAAGTACACGCATCAGAAGACATCCAGAGCTTCTGCAAGGGTATGTGTGTGAATGTCAGTGTGAGTGTGTGTGTGTGTGTAAAAAGAACACTACGTCAGAAGCCCTCCAGAGATTCTGCAACAGTGTGAGTGTGTTGTGTGTGTGTTAAAAGGACACGACGTCAAAAGCCTTCCAGAGATTCGGCAACGGTGTGTGTATGTGTGTGTGCGTGTGTAAAAAGGACATGAATTAAACCCACTCCAAAGATTCTACATGGGTGTCATTGTGTGTGTGTGTGGAAAAAGGACACGAATCAGAAGACATCCAGAGTTTCTGCAAGGGTATGTGTGTGAATGTGAGTGTGTGTGTGTGTAAAAAGGACACGAAGTCAGAAGCCCTGCATATATTAGGCAAGGATGTGTGTGTGTAAAAAGAATACTACGTCAGAACCCCTCTAGAGATTCTGCAAGAGTGTGAGTGTGTGGTGTGTGTGTTAAAAGGACATGAATTCAGAAGCCCTCAGGACAATCGGCAAGGTTATGAGTGTGAGTGTGCGTGTGTGAGTGTGTGTGTGTAAAAATGAGACAAAGTCAGAAGTCCTGCAGAGAATCTGCAAGGGTTTGAGTGTGTGAGTGTCTAAGAAGGACACGAACAGAAGACCTCCAGAGATTCTGCAAGGGTGTGTGTACGTGTGTGTGCGTGTGTAAAAAAGGACATGAATTCAAACCCACTCCAAAGATTCTACATGGGTGTGATTTAGTGTGTGTTTGTGTGTATGTGTGTGTGGAAAAAAGGACAGGAATCAGAAGACATCCAGAGGTTCTGCAAGGGTATGTTTGTGAATGTGAGTGTGTGTGGGTGTGTGTGTGTCAAAAGAACACTACGTCAGAAGCCCTCCAGAGATTCTGCAAGAGTGTGAGTGTGTGGTGTGTGTGTTAAAAGGACACGATGTCAGAAGCCTTCCAGAGATTGTGCAAGGGTGCGTGTATGTGTGTAAAAGGACATGAAGTCAGAAGCCCTCTAGGGATTCTGATAATATCTGAGTGTGTGTGTGTGTGTGTATATATATAAAAATGACAAGAAATCAGAAACTTCCAGAGATTCTGCAAAGGTGTGTGTGCGTTAGTGTTTAGGTAAAAAGGACACGATGTTAGAAGCCCTCCAGAGATTCTCCAAGGATGTTCTTGTGTGTGGGTGCGTATGTAAAAATGACCCGAACGAGAAGCCCACCAGAGATTCTTCAATGGTATCAGTGTGAGTGTGTATGTGTAAAAAGGACACGGAGTCAGAAGCCCTCTAGAGATTCTGTAAGGGTATGAATTTGAGTGTGTGTGTGTGTGTGTGTGTGTGTGTGTAAAGACACGAATTCAAAAGATACAGAGATTCTTTAGGGGTGTGTATGTGTGAGTGTTTAAAAAGGACAAGAAGTCATAAGCCCTCTAGAGATTTTTAACGGTGTGTGTGGGTGAGAGATATAAAAAGACCAAAGTTCATTGGTTCTCCAGATGTTGTGCCAGGGTGTGTGTGTGTATGCCTGTGTGTCTAAAAAGGACACAAAATCAGAAGTCCTCCAGAGATTCTGCAAGGGTGCATGCATGTGTGTATGTGTCTGTGTGAGTTTGTAGAAGGATATGAAGTCAGAAGCCCTCCATATGTTACGTAAGGGTGTGTATGTGTGAGTCTGTAAAAAGGACACGACATCAGAATCCCTCCTGAGATTCTGCAATGGTGTGAATGAATGTGTATATGAAAAAAGGACTTGAAATCAGAAGCCTAGTAGAGATTCAACAAGGGTCTGAGTGTGTGTCTGTGTGTGTGTTTGTGTAAAAATGTCACGAAGTCAGAAGCGCTCCAGATGTTCTGCAAGGGTGTGTGTGTGTGGGTGTATGGGTGTAAAAAGTACACCACATCAGCATCCCTCCAGAGATTCTGCAATGGTGTGAATGTATGTGTATATGTAAAAAGGACTTGAAATCAGAAGTCCTGTAGAGATTCGGCAATGGTGTGAGTGTCTGTGTGTGTGTGTGTAAAAAGGACATGAATTCAGAAGCCCTCCAGTGATTCGGCAAGGTTATGAGTGTGAGTGTGCGTGTATGAGTGTGTGTGTGTAAAAATGAGACAAAGTCAGAAGTCCTGCAGAGAATCTGCAAGGGTTTGAGTGTGTGAGTGTCTAAGAAGGATACGAAAAGAAGCCCTCCAGAGAATCTGAAAGGGTGTGTGTATGTGTGTGCATATATTATGCAAGGATGTGTGTGTAAAAAGAATACTACGTCAGAAGCCCTCCAGAGATTCTGCAAGAGTGTGAGTGTGTGGTGTGTGTGTTAAAAGGATACGACGTTAGAAGCCTTCCAGATTGTGCAAGGGTGCGTGTATGTGTGTGCATTTGTTTAAAAAGACAGGAAATCAGAAGTCCTGTAGGGATTCTGCAAATATCTGAGTGTGTGTGTGTGTGTGTATAAAAATGACAAAATGTCAGAAACTTCCAGAAATTCTGCAAAGGTGTGTGTGTGTGTGTAAGTAAAAAGGACACGATGTTAGAAGCCCTCCAGAGATTCTCCAAGGGTGTGCTTGAGTGTGGTTGTGTATGTAAAAATGACCCGAACGAGAAGCCCACCAGAGATTCTTCAATGGTATCAGTGTGAGTGTGTATGTGTAAAAAGGACACGAAGTCAGAAGCCCTCTAGAGATTCTGTAAAGGTATGAATTTGAGTGTTTTGTGTGTGTGTGTGTAAAGACACGAATTCAAGAAATACAGAGATTCTCTCGGGGCGTGTATGTGTGAGTGTGTAAAAAGGACAAGAAGTCATAAGCCCTTTAGAGATTTTTCAACGGTGTGTGTGGGTGAGAGATTTTAAAAAGACCAAAGTTCAGAAGTTCTCCAGATGTTGTGCCAGGGTGTGTGTGTATATGCTTGTGTGTCTAAAAAGGACATGAAATCAGAAGTCCTCCACAGATTCTACAAGGGTGCATGCATGTGTGTATGTGTCTGTGTGAGTGTGTAAAAGGATATGAAGTCAGAAGCCCTCCAAAGGTTACGTAAGGGTGTGTATGTGTGAGTCTGTAAAAAGTACACGACATCAGAATCCCTCCTGAGATTCTACAATGGTGTGAATGAATGTGTATATGAAAAAAGGACTTGAAATCAGAAGCCCAGTAGAGATTCAACAAGGGTGTGAGTGTGTGTCTGTGTGTGTGTGTGTGTAAAAAGGACACAAAGTCAGAAGCCCTCCAGATGTTCTGCAAGGGTGTGTGTGTGTGGGTGGGTGGGTGTAAAAAGTACACCACATCAGAATCCCTCCAGAGATTCTGCAATGGTGTGAATGTATGTGTATATGCAAAAAGGACTTGAAATCAGAAGTCCTGTAGAGATTCGGCAATGGTGTGAGTGTCTGTGTGTGTGTGTGTAAAAAGGACATGAATTCAGAAGCCCTCCAGTGATTCGGCAAGGTTATGAGTGTGAGTGTGCGTGTGTGAGTGTGTGTGTGTAAAAATGAGACAAAGTCAGAAGTCCTGCAGAGAATCTGCAAGGGTTTGAGTGTGTGAGTGTCTAAGAAGGATACGAAAAGAAGCCCTCCAGAGAATCTGCAAGGGTGTGTGTATGTGTGTGCGCGTGTGTAAAAAGGACATGAATTCAAACCCACTCCAAAGATTCTACATGGGTTTGATATTTCGTGTGATTGTGTGTATGTGTGTGTGGAAAAAGGACACGAATCGGAAGACATCCAGAGTTCTGCAAGGGTATGTTTGTGAATGTGAGTGTGTGTGTGGGTGTGTGTGTGTCAAAAGAACACGAAGTCAGAAGCCCTCCAGAGATTCTGCAAGAGTGTGAGTGTGTGGCGTGTGTGTTAAAAGGACATGACGTCAGAAGCCTTCCAGAGATTCTGCAAGGTGTGTGTATGTATGCGTGCGTGTGTTAAAAGGACATGAATTCAAACCCACTCCGAAGATTCTGCATGGGTGTGAGTGTGTGTGTGTGTGTGTGTGTGTGTGTTGCGGGAAAAGGACACGAATCAGAAAACATCCAGAGTTTTTGTAAGGGTATGTTTGTGAATGTGAGTGTGTGTGTGTGTGTAAAAAGGACACGAAGTCAGAAGCCCTGCATATATTAGGCAAGGATGTGTGTGTGTAAAAAGAATACTACGTCAGAAGCCCTCTAGATTTTCTGCAAGAGTGTGAGTGTGTGGTGTGTGTGTTAAAAGGACACGACGTCAGAAGCCTTCCAGAGATTGTGCAAGGGTGCGTGTATGTGTGTGTATGTAAAAAGACAGGAAGTCAGAAGCTCTCTAGGGATTCTGCAAATATCTGACTGTGTGTGTGTGTGTATAAAAATGACAAAAAGTCAGAAACTTCCAGAGATTTTGCAAAGGTGTGTGTGTGTGTGTGTGTGTAGGTAAAAAGGACACGATGTTTGAAGCCCTCCAGAGATTCTCCAAGGGTGTGCTTGCGTGTGGGTGTGTATGTAAAAATGACCCGAACGAGAAGCCCACAAGTGATTCTTCAATGGTATCAGTGTGAATGTGTATGTGTGAAAAGGACACGAAGTCAGAAGCCCTCTAGAAATTCTGTAAGGGTATGGATTTGAGTGTTTGTGTGTGCGTGTGTGTAAAGACACGAATTCAAGTGATACAGAGATTCTTTAGGGGTGTGTATGTGTGAGTGTGTAAAAAGGACAAGAAGTCATGAGCCCTCTAGAGATTCTCAACGGTGAGTCCGGGTGAGAGATTTTAAAAAGAACAAAGGTCAGAAGTTGTCAATAGATTCTGCCAGGTGTGTGTGTGTATGCCTGTGTGTCTTAAAAGGACTCGAAATCAGAAGTCCTCCAGTGATTCTGCATGGGTGTGTGTGTGTGGGTGTGTGTAAAAAGGACATGACATCAGAATCCCTCCAGAGATTCTGCAATGGTGTGAATGTATGTGTATATTTACAAAGGACTTGAAATCAGAAGCCCGTTAGAGATTTGGCAAGGGTGTGAGTGTGTGTGTGTGTTTGTGTGTAAAAAGGACACGAAGTCAGAAGCCCTCCAGATGTTCTGCAAGGGTGTGTGTATGTGTGTGTGTGTGTGTAAAAGGACATGAATTCAAACCCCCTCCAAAGATTCTACATGGGTGTGATTTTGTGTGTGTGTCTGTGTGTGTGTGTGTGTGTGTGTGTGGAAAAAGACACGAATCAGAAGACATCCAGAGCTTCTGCAATGGTGTGAATAAATGTGTATATGTAAAAGGACTTGAAATCAGAAGCCCTGTAGAGATTCGGCATGGGTGTGAGTGTCTGTGTGTGTGTGTGTGTGTGTGTGTGTGTGTGTGTGTGTAAAAAGGACGTGAATTCAGAAGCCCTCCAGAGATTCGGCAAGGTTATGAGTGTGAGTGTGCGTGTGTGAGTGTGTGTGTGTAAAAATGAGACAAAGTCAGAAGTCCTGCAGAGAATCTGCAAGGGTTTGAGTGTGTGAGTGTCTAAGAAGGATATGAAAAGAAGCTCCCAGAGAATCTGCAAGGGTGTGTGTATGTGTGTGTGCGTGTGTAAAAAGGACATGAATGCAAACCCACTCAAATGTTCTACATGGGTGTGATTTTGTGAGTGTTTGTGTGTATGTGTGTGTGGAAAAAGGACACGAATCAGAAGACATCCAGAGTTCTGCAAGGGTATGTTTGTGAATGTGAGTGTGTGTGAGTGTGTGTGTGTCAAAAGAACACGAAGTCAGAAGCCCTCCAGAGATTCTGCAAGAGTGTGAGTGTGTGGCGTGTGTGTTAAAAGGACATGACGTCAGAAGCCTTCCAGAGATTCTGCAAGGTGTGTGTATGTATGCGTGCGTGTGTTAAAAGGACATGAATTCAAACCCATTCCGAAGATTCTGCATGGGTGTGATTGTGTGTGTGTGTGTGTGTGTGTGTGTGTGTGCGGAAAAAGGACACGAATCAGAAAACATCCAGAGTTTCAGCAAGGGTATGTGTGTGAATGTGAGTGTGTGTGTGTGTGTGTGTGTGTAAAAAGGACACGAAGTCAGGAGCGCTGCATATATTATACAAGGATGTGTGTGTAAAAAGAATACTACATCAGAAGCCCTGCAGAGATTTTGCAAGAGTGTGAGTGTTTGGTGTGTGTGAGTTAAAAGGACATGACGTCAGAAGCCTTCCAGAGATTGTGCAAGCGTGCGTGTATGTGTGTTTATGTGTGTAAAATGACAGGAAGTCAGAAACCCTCTAGGGAGTCTGCAAATATCTGAGTGTGTGTGTGCGTGTGTGTGTGTATAAAAATGACAAGAAATCAGAAACTTCCAGAGATACTGCAAAGGTGCGTGTGTGTGTGTAGGTAAAAAGGACACGATGTTAGAAGCCCTCCAGAGATTCTCCAAGGGTGTGCTTGTGTGTGGGTGGGTATGTAAAAATGACCCGAACGAGAAGCCCACCAGAGATTCTTCAATGGTATCAGTGTGAGTATGTATGTGTAAAAAGGACACGAAGTCAGCAGCCCTCTAGAGACTCTGTAAGGGTATGAATTTGAGTGTTTGTGTGTGTGTGTGTGTAAAGACACGAATTCAAGCGATACAGAGATTCTTTAGGGGTGTGTATGTGTGAGTGTGTAAAAAGGACAAGAAGTCATAAGCCCTCTAGAGATTCTTCAACGGTGTGTTTGGGTGAGAGATTTTAAAAAGACCAAAGTTCAGAAGTTCTCCTGATGTTGTGCCAGGGTGTGTGTGTGTATGCCTATGTCTAAAAAGGACACGAAATCAGAAGTCCTCCAGCGATTCTGCAAGGGTGCATTCATGTGTGTATGTGTCTGTGTGAGTGTGTAAAAGGATATGAATTCAGAAGCCCCCAGATGTTACGTAAGGGTGTGTATGTGTGAGTCTGTAAAAAGGACACGAAATCATAATCCCTCCTGAGATTCTGCAATGGTGTGAATGAATGTGTATATGAAAAAAGGACTTGAAATCAGAAGCCCTGTAGAGATTCAACAAGGGTGTGAGTGTGTGTGTGTGTGTGTGTGTGTGTGTGTAAAAAGGACACGAAGTCAGAAACCCTCCGGATGGTCAGCAAGGGTGTGTGTGTGTGGGTGGGTGGGTGTAAAAAGTACACCACATCAGAATCCCTCCAGAGATTCTGCAATGGTGTGAATGCATGTGTATATGTAAAAAGGACTTGAAATCAGAAGTCCTGTAGAGATTCGGCAAGGGTGTGAGTGTCTGTGTGTGTGTGTGTGTGTGTGTAAAAAGGACATGAATTCAGAAGCCCTCCAGAGATTCGGCAAGGTTAGGAGTGTGAGTGTGCGTGTGTGAGTGTGCGTGTGTAAAAATGAGACAAAGTCAGACGTCCTGCAGAGAATCTGCAAGGGTTTGAGTGTGTGAGTGTCTAAGAAGGACACGAAAAGAAGCCCTCCAGAGATTCTGCAAGGGTGTGTGTATGTGTCTGTGCGTGTGTAAAAATGACATGAATTCAAAACCACTCCAAATATTTTACATGGGAGTGATTTTGTGTGTATTTGTGTGTATGTGTGTGTGGAAAAAGGACACGAATCAGAAGACATCCAGAGCTTCTGTAAGGGTATGTGTGTAAATGTGACTGTGTGTGTGTGTGTGTGTGTAAAAAGAACACTACGTCAGAAGCTCTCCAGAGATTCTTCAAGAGTGTGAGTGTGTGGTGTGTGTGTTAAAAGGACATGACATCAGAAGCCTTCCAGAGATTCTGCAAGGTGTGTGTATGTATGTGTTCGTGTGTTAAAAAGACATGAATTCAAACCCACTCCGAAGATTCTGCATGGGTGTGATTGTGTGTGTGTGTGTGTGTGTGTGTGTAAAAAGGACACGAAGTCAGAAGCCCTGCATATATTATGCATGGATGTGTGTGTGTAAAAAGAATACTATGTCAGAAGCCCTTCAGAGATTCTGCAAGAGTGTGAGTGTGTGGTGTGTGTGTTAAAAGGACACGATGTCAGAAGCCTTCCAGAGATTGTGCAAGGGTGCGTGTATGTGTGTGTATTTGTGTAAAAAGACAGGAAGTCAGAAGCTCTCTAGGGATTCTGAAAATATCTGAGTGTGTGTGTCTGTGTGTGTGTGTATAAAAATGACAAGAAGTCAGAAAATTCCAGAGATTCTGCAAAGGTGTGTGTGTGTGTGTAGGTAAAAAGGACACGATGTTAGAATCCTCCAGAGATTCTCCAAGGGTGTGCTTGTGTGTGGGTGTGTATGTAAAAATGACCCGAACGAGAAGCCCACCAGAGATTCTTCAATGGTATCAGTGTGAGTGTGTATGTGTAAAAAAGACACGAAGTCAGAAGCCCTCTAGAGATTCTATAAGGGTATGGATTTGAGTGTTTGTGTGTGTGTGTGTGTGTGTGTGTGTGTGTGTGTAAAGACACGAATTTAAGCAATACAGAGATTCTTTAGTGGTGTGTATGTGTGAGTGTGTAAAAAGGACAAGAAGTCATAAGCCCTCTAGATATTCTTCAACGGTGAGTGCGGGTGAGAGATTTTAAAAAGGACAAAGGTCAGAAGTTGTCAATAGATTCTGCCAGGTGTGTGTGTGTGTATGCCTGTGTGTCTAAAAAGGACACGAAATCAGAAGTCCTCCAGAGATTCTGCAAGGGTGTGTGTGTGTGGGTGTGTGTAAAAAGGACATGACATCAGAATCCCTCCAGAGATTCTGCAATGGTGTGAATATATGTGTATATTTAAAAAGGACTTGAAATCAGAAGCCCGGTAGAGATTTGGCAAGGGTGTGAGTGTGTGTGTGTGTGTGTGTGTAAAAAGGACACGAAGTCAGAAGCCCTCCAGATGTTCTGCAAGGGTGTGTGTATGTGTGTGTGCGTGTTTAAAAGGACATGAATTCAAACCCCCTCCAAAGATTCTACATGGGTGTGATTTTGTGTGTGTGTCTGTGTGTGTGTGTGGAAAAGGACAGGAATCAGAAGACATCAAGAGCTTCTGCAAGGGTATGTGTGTGAATGTGAGTGTGTGCGTGTGTAAAAAGGACACGAAGTCAGAAGCCCTCCAGATGGTCTGCAAGGGTGTGTGTGTGTGGGTGGGTGGGTGTAAAAAGTACACCACATCAGAATCCCTCCAGAGATTCTGCAATGGTGTGAATGTATGTGTTTATGTAAAAGGACTTGAAATCAGAAGCACTGTAGAGATTCGGCACGGGTGTGAGTGTCTCTGTGTGTGTGTAAAAAGTAGATTAATTCAGAAGCCCTCCAAAGATTCAGCAAGTTTATGAGTGTGAGTGTGCGTGTGTGAGTGTGTTTGTGTAAAAAGGAGACAAAGTCAGAAGTCCTGCAGAGAATCTGCAAGGGTTTGAGCGTGTGAGTGTCTAAGAAGGATACGAAAAGAAGCCCTCCAGAGAATCTGAAAGGGTGTGTGTATGTGTGTGCATATATTATGCAAGGATGTGTGTGTAAAAAGAATACTACGTCAGAAGCCCTCCAGAGATTCTGCAAGAGTGTGAGTGTGTGGTGTGTGTGTTAAAAGGATACGACGTTAGAAGCCTTCCAGATTGTGCAAGGGTGCGTGTATGTGTGTGCATTTGTTTAAAAAGACAGGAAATCAGAAGTCCTGTAGGGATTCTGCAAATATCTGAGTGTGTGTGTGTGTGTGTATAAAAATGACAAAATGTCAGAAACTTCCAGAAATTCTGCAAAGGTGTGTGTGTGTGTGTAGGTAAAAAGGACACGATGTTAGAAGCCCTCCAGAGATTCTCCAAGGGTGTGCTTGAGTGTGGTTGTGTATGTAAAAATGACCCGAACGAGAAGCCCACCAGAGATTCTTCAATGGTATCAGTGTGAGTGTGTATGTGTAAAAAGGACACGAAGTCAGAAGCCCTCTAGAGATTCTGTAAAGGTATGAATTTGAGTGTTTTGTGTGTGTGTGTGTAAAGACACGAATTCAAGAAATACAGAGATTCTCTCGGGGCGTGTATGTGTGAGTGTGTAAAAAGGACAAGAAGTCATAAGCCCTTTAGAGATTTTTCAACGGTGTGTGTGGGTGAGAGATTTTAAAAAGACCAAAGTTCAGAAGTTCTCCAGATGTTGTGCCAGGGTGTGTGTGTATATGCTTGTGTGTCTAAAAAGGACATGAAATCAGAAGTCCTCCACAGATTCTACAAGGGTGCATGCATGTGTGTATGTGTCTGTGTGAGTGTGTAAAAGGATATGAAGTCAGAAGCCCTCCAAAGGTTACGTAAGGGTGTGTATGTGTGAGTCTGTAAAAAGTACACGACATCAGAATCCCTCCTGAGATTCTACAATGGTGTGAATGAATGTGTATATGAAAAAAGGACTTGAAATCAGAAGCCCAGTAGAGATTCAACAAGGGTGTGAGTGTGTGTCTGTGTGTGTGTGTGTGTGTAAAAAGGACACAAAGTCAGAAGCCCTCCAGATGTTCTGCAAGGGTGTGTGTGTGTGGGTGGGTGGGTGTAAAAAGTACACCACATCAGAATCCCTCCAGAGATTCTGCAATGGTGTGAATGTATGTGTATATGCAAAAAGGACTTGAAATCAGAAGTCCTGTAGAGATTCGGCAATGCTGTGAGTGTCTGTGTGAGTGTGTGTGTGTAAAAAGGACATGAATTCAGATGCCCTCTAGAGATTCGTCAAGGTTATGAGTGTGAGTGTGCGTGTGTGAGTGTTTGTGTGTAAAAATGAGACAAAGTCAGAAGTCCTGCAGAGAATCTGCAAGGGTTTGAGTGTGTGAGTGTCTAAGAAGGACACGAACAGAAGCCCTCCAGAGATTCTGCAAGGGTGTGTGTATGTGTGTGTGCGTGTGTAAAAAGGACATGAATTCAAACCCACTCCAAAGATTCTAAATGGGTGTGATTTTGTGTGTGTTTGTGTGTATGTGTGTGTGGAAAAAGGACACGAATCAGAAGACATCCAGAGCTTCTGCAAGGGTATGGGTGTAAATGTGAGTGTGTGTGTGTGTGTGTGTGTGTAAAAAGAACACTACATCAGAAGCTCTCCAGAGATTCTGCAAGAGTTTGAGTGTGTGGTGTGTGTATTAAAAGGACACGATGTCAGAAGCCTTCCAGAGATTCTGCAAGAGTGTGTGTAAGTGTGTGTGCGTGTGTTAAAAGACATGAATTCAAACCTACTCCGAAGATTCTGCATGGGTGGGATTGTGTGTGTGTGTTTGTGTGTGTGAGTGTGTGTGTTTGTGTGCGGAAAAAGGACACGAATCAGAAAACATCCAGAGTTTCTGCAAGGGTATGTGAGTGTGTGTGTGTGTGTGTGTGTGTGTAAAAAGGACACGATGTCAGAAGCCCTGCATATATTATGCAAGGATGTGTGTGTGTAAAAAGAATACTATGTCAGAAACCCTCCAGAGATTCTGCAAGAGTGTGAGTGTGTGGTGTGTGTGTTAAAAGGACACGACGTAAGAAACCTTCCAGAGATTGTGGAAGGGTGTGTGTATATGTGTGCATTTGTGTAAAAAGACAGGAAGTCAGAAGTCCTCTAGGGATTCTGCAAATATCTGAGTGTGTGTGTGTGTGTGTGTGTATAAAAATGAAAAGAAGTCAGAAACTTCCAGAGATTCTGCATCGGTGTGTGTATGTGTGTAGGTAAAAAGGACACGATGTTAGAAGCCCACCAGAGATTCTCCAAGGGTGTGCTTGTGTGTGGGTGTGTGTGTAAAAATGACCCGAACGAGAAGTACACCAGAGATTCTTCAATGGCATCAGTGTGAGTGTGTATGTGTAAAAAGGACACGAAGTCAGAAACCCTCTAGAGATTCTGTACGGGTATAGATTTGAGTGTTTGTGTGTGTGTGTGTGTGTAAAGACACGAATTCAAGCGATACAGAGATTCTTTAGGGGTGTGTATGTGTGAGTGTGTAAAAAGTACAAGAAGTCATAAGCCCTCTAGAGATTCTTCAACGGTGAGTGCGGGTGAGAGATTTTAAAAAGAACAAAGGTCAGAAGTTGTCAATAGATTCTGCCAGGTGTGTGTGTGTATGCCTGTGTGTCTAAAAAGGACACAAAATCAGAAGTCCTCAAGAGATTCTGCAAGAGTGTGTGTGTGTGGGTGTGTGTAAAAAGGACATGACATCAGAATCCCTCCAGATATTCTGCAATGGTGTAAATATATGTGTATATTTAAAAAGGACTTGAAATCAGAAGCCCGGTAGAGATTTGGCAAGCGTGTGAGTGTGTGTGTGTAAAAAGAACACTACGTCAGAAGCCCTCCAGAGATTCTGCAAGAGTGTGACTGTGTGGTGTGTGTGTTAAAAGGACACGATGTCAGAAACCTTCCAGAGATTGTTCAGGGGTGCGTGTATGTGTGTGTATATGTGTAAAAAGACAGGAAGTCAGAAACTTCCAGAGATTCTGCAAAGTGTGTGTGTGTGTGTGTGTAGGTAAAAAGGACACGATGTTAGAAGCCCTCCAGAAATTCTCCAAGGGTGTGCTTGTGTGTGGTTGTGTATGTAAAAATGACCCGAACGAGAAGCCCACCAGAGATTCTTCAATGGTATCAGTGTGAGTGTGTATGTGTAAAACTGACACGGAGTCAGAAGCCCTCTAGAGATTCTGTAAGGGTATGAATTTGAGTGTTTTGTGTGTGTGTGTGTGTGTGTGTGTGTGTGTAAAGACACGAATTCAAGCGATACAGAGATTCTTTAGGGGTGTGTATGTGTGAGTGTGTAAAAAGGACAAGAAGTCATAAGCCCTTTAGAGATTTTTCAACGGTGTGTGTGGGTGAGAGATTTTAAAAAGACCAAAGTTGAGAAGTTCTCCAGATGTTGTGCCAGGGTGTGTGTGTATTTGCCTGTGTGTCTAAAAAGGACTTGAAATCAGAAGTCCTCCACAGATTCTGCAAGGGTGCATGCATGTGTGTATGTGTCTGTGTGAGTGTGTAAAAGGATATGAAGTCAGAAGCCCTCCAGAGGTTACGTAAGGGTGTGTATGTGTGAGTCTGTAAAAAGGACACGACATCAGAATCCCTCCTGAGATTCTACAATGGTGTGAATGAATGTGTATATGAAAAAAGGACTTGAAATCAGAAGCCCAGTAGAGATTCAACAAGGATGTGAGTGTGTGTCTGTGTGTGAGTGTGTAAAAAGGACACGAAGTCAGAAGCCCTCCAGATGGTCTGCATGGGTGTGTGTGTGTTTGTGGGTGGGTGTAAAAATTACACCACATCAGAATCCCTCCAGAGATTCTGCAATGGTGTGAATGCATGTGTACATGTAAAAAGGACTTGAAATCAGAAGTCCTGTAGAGTTTCGGCAATGGTGTGAGTGTCTGTGTGTGTGTGTGTGTAAAAAGGACATGAATTCAGAAGCCCTCCAGAGATTCGTCAAGGTTATGAGTGTGAGTGTGCGTGTGTGAGTGTGTGTGCAAAAATGAGACAAAGTCAGAAGTCCTGCAGAGAATGTGCAAGCGTTTGAGTGTGTGAGTGTCTAAGAAGGAAACGAAATGAAGGCCTCCAGAGATTCTGCAAGGGTGTGTGTATGTGTGTGTGCGTGTGTAAAAATGACAAGAATTCAAACCCACTCTAAAGATTCTACATGGGTGTGATTTTGTGTGTGTTTGTGTGTATGAGTGTGTGGAAAAAGGACACGAATCAGAAGACATCCAGAGCTTCTGCAAGGGTATGTATGTGAATGTGAGTGTGAGTGTGTGTGTGTGTGTAAAAGGAACACTACGTCAGAAGCACTCCAGAGATTCTGCAAGAGTGTGAGTGTGTTGTGTGTGTGTTAAAAGGACACGACGTCAGAAGCCTTCCAGAGATACTGCAAGGGTGTGTGTATGTGTGTGTGCATGTGTTAAAAGGACATGAATTCAAACCCACTCCGAAGATTCTGCATGGGTGTGATTGTGTGTGTGTGTGTGTGTGTGTGTGTGCGGAAAAAGGACACGAATCAGAAAACATCCAGAGTTTCTGCAAGGGTATGTGTGTGAATGTGAGTGTGTGTGTGTAAAAAGGACACGAAGTCAGAAGCCCTGCATATATTAGGCAAGGATGTGTGTGTGTAAAAAGAATACTAAGTCAGAAGCCCTCCAGAGATTCTGCAAGAGTGTGAGTGTGTGGTGTGTGTGTGTTAAAAGGACACAACGTCAGAAGCCTTCCTGAGATTGTGCAAGGGTGCGTGTATGTGTGTGTATGTGTGTAAAAAGACTGGAAGTCAGAAGCTCTCTAGGGATTCTGTAAATATCTGAGTGTGTGTGTGTGTGTGTATAAAAATGACAAGAAATCAGAAACTTCCAGATTCTGCAAAGGTGTGTGTGTGTGTGTGTGTGTGTGTGTGTGTAAGTAAAAAGGACACGACGTTAGAAGCCCTCCAGAGATTCTCCAAGGGTGTGCTTGTGTGTGGGTGTGTATGTAAAAATGACCCGAACGAGAAGCCCACCAGAGATTCTTCAATGGTATCAGCGTGAGTGTGTATGTGTAAAAAGGACACGAAGTCAGAAGCCCTCTAGAGATTCTGTAAGGGTATGAATTGGAGTGTTTGTGTGTGTGTGTGTGTGTGTGTGTAAAGACACGAATTCAAGCGATACAGAGATTCTTTAGGGGTGTGTATGTGTGAGTGTGTAAAAAGGACAAGAAGTCATAAGCCCTCTAGAGATTTTTCAACGGTGTGTGTGGGTAAGAGATTTTAAAAAGACCAAAGTTCAGAAGTTCTCCGGATGTTGTGCCAGGGTGTGTGTGTGTGTGTATGCCTGTGTGTCTAAAAAGGACACGAAATCAGAAGTCCTCCAGAGATGCTGCAAGGGTGCATGCATGTGTGTATGTGTCTGTGTGAGTGTGTAAAAGGATATGAATTCAGAAGCCCTCCAGATGTTACGTAAGTGTGTTTATGTGTGAGTCTGTATAAAGGACACGACATCAGAATCCCTCCTGAGATTCTGCAATGATGTGAATGTATGTGTATATGTACAAAGGACTTGAAATCAGAAGTCCTGTGGATATTCGGCAAGGGTGGGAATGTCTGTGTGTGTGTGTGTGTGTGTGTGTGTGTGTGTGTGTGTAAAAAGGACATGAATTCAGAAGACCTCCAGAGATTCGGCAAGGTTATGAGTGTCAGTGTGAGTGTGCGTGTGTGAGTGTGTGTGTGTAAAAATGGGACAAGGTCAGAAGTCCTGCATAGAATCTGCAAGGGTTTCAGTGTGTGAGTTTCTAAGAAGAACATGAACAGAAGCCCTCCAGAGAATCTGCAAGGGTGTGTGTAAGTGTGTGTGCGTGTGTGAAAACGACATGAATTCAAACCCACTCCAAAGATTCTACATGGGTGTGATTTTGTGTGTGTTTGTGTGTATTTGTGTGTGGAAAAAGACACGAATCAGAAGACATCCAGAGGTTCTGCAAGGGTATGTTTGTGAATGTGAGTGTGTGTGGGTGTGTGTGTGTCAAAAGAACACGAAGTCAGAAGCCCTCCAGAGATTCTGCAAGAGTGTGAGTGTGTGGCGTGTGTGTTAAAAGGACATGACGTCAGAAGCCTTCCAGAGATTCTGCAAGGTGTGTGTATGTATGTGTTCGTGTGTTAAAAGGACATGAATTCAAACCCATTCCGAAGATTCTGCATGGGTGTGATTGTGTGTGTGTGTGTGTGTGTGTGTGCGGAAAAAGGACACGAATCAGAAAACATCCATAGTTTCTGCAAGGGTATGTGTGTGAATGTGAGTGTGTGTGGGTGTGTGTAAAAAGGACACGAAGTCAGGAGCCCTGCATATATTATGCAGGGATGTGTGTGTGTAAAAAGAATACTACATCAGAAGCCCTCCAGAGATTCTGCAAGAGTGTGAGTGTGTGGTGTGTGTGTGTTAAAAGGACACGACGTCAGAAGCCTTCCAGAGATTTTGCAAGCGTGCATGTATGTGTGTTTATGTGTGTAAAAAGACAGGAAGTCAGAAGCCCTCTAGGGATTCTGCAAATATCTGAGTGTGTGTGTGCGTGTGTGTGTGTATAAAAATGACAAGAAATCAGAAAATTCCAGAGATACTGCAAAGGTGCGTGTGTGTGTGTGTAGGTAAAAAGGACACGATGTTAGAAGCCCTCCAGAGATTCTCCAAGTGTGTGATTGTGTGTGGTTGTGTATGTAAAAATGACCCAAACGAGAAGCCCACCATAGTTTCTTCAATGGTATCAGTGTGAGTATGTATGTCTAAAAAGCACACGAAGTCAGCAGCCCTCTAGAGATTCTGTAAGGTTATTAATTTGAGTGTGTGTGTGTGTGTGTGTGTGTGTGTGTCTGTGTAAAGACAGGAATTCAAGTGATACAGAGATTCTTTAGGGGTGTGTATGTGTGAGTGTGTAAATAGGACAAGAAGTCTTAAGCCCTCTAGAAATTCTTCAACGGTGAGTGCGGGTGAGAGATTTTAAAAAGGACAAAGGTCAGAAGTTCTCAATAGATTCTGCCAGGTGTGTGTGTGTATGCATATGTCTAAAAAGGACACGAAATCAGAAGTCCTCCAGAGATTCTGCAAGGGTGTGTGTGTGTGGGTGTGTGTAAAAAGGACATGACATCAGAATCCCTCCAGAGATTCTGTAATGGTGTGAATGTATGAGTATATTTAAAAAGAACTTGAATTCAGAACCCCGGTAGAGATTTGGCCAGGGTGTGAGTGTGTGCGTGTGTGTGTGGGCGTGTGTAAAAAGGACACGAAGTCAGAAGCCCTCCAGAGATTCTGCAAGGGTGTGCGTATGTGTGTGTGCGTGTGTAAAAAGGACATGAATTCAAACCCCCTCCAAAGATTCTACATGGGTGTGATTTTGTGTGTGTGTCTGTGTGTGTGTGTGTGTGTGTGGAACTAGGACACGTATCAGAAGACATCCAGAGCATCTGCAAGGGTTAGTTTGAATGTGAGTGTGTCTGTGTGTGTGTGTAAAAATGACACGAAGTTAGAAGCTCTCCAGATGTTCTGCAAGGATGTGTGTGTGTGGGTGGGTGGGTGTAATAAGTACGCGACATCAGTATCCCTCCAGAAATTCTGCAATGATGTGAATGTATGTGTATATGTAAAAGGACTTGAAATCAGAAGCCCTGTTGAGATTCGGCAAGGGTGTGAGTGTCTGTGTGTGTGTGTGTGTAAAAAGCAGATGTATTCAGAAGCCCTCCAGAGATTCGGCAAGGTTATGAGTGTGAGTTGCATGTGTGAGTGTGTTTGTATAAAAATGAGACAAAGTCAGAAGTCCTGCAGAGAATCTGCAAGGGTTTGAGTGTGTGAGTGTCTAAGAAGGACACGAACAGAAGCCCTCCAGAGATTCTGCAAGGGTGTGTGTATGTGTGTGTGCATGTGTAAAAAGGACATGAATTCAAACCCACTCCAAAGATTCTACATGGGTGTGATTTTGTGTGTATGTGTGTGTGGAAAAAGGAGAGGAATCAGAAGACATCCAGAGGTTCTGCAAGGGTATGTTTGTGAATGTGAGTGTGTGTGTGTGTGTGTGTGTGTGTGTGTGTGAAAAGAACACGAAGTCAGAAGCCCTCCAGAGATTCTGCAAGAGTGTGAGTGTGTGGTGTGTGTGTTAAAAGGACACGATGTCAGAAGACTTCCAGAGATTTGCAGGGTGTGTGTATGTATGTGTGCGTGTGTTAAAAGGACATGAATTCAAACCCACTCTGAAGATTCTGCATGGGTGTGATTGTGTGTGTGTGTGTGTGTGTGCGGAAAAATGACACGAATCAGAAAACATCCAGAGTTTCTGCAAGGGTATGTGTGTGAATGTGAGTGTGTGTGTGTGTGTAAAAATGACACGAAGTCAGAAGCCCTGCATATATTATTCAAGGATGTGTGTGTGTAAAAAGAATACTACGTCAGAAGCCCTCTAGAGATTCTGCAAGGTGTGAGTGTGTGGTGTGTATGTAAAAATGACCCGAAGGAGAAGCCCACCAGAGATTCTTCAATGGTACCAGTGTGAGTGTGTATGTGTAAAAAGTACACGAAGTCAGAAGCCCTCTAGAGATTCTGTAAGGGTATGAATTTGAGTGTTTGTGTGTGTGTGTGTGTGTGTAAAGACACGAATTCAAGTGATACAGAGATTCTTTAGGGGTGTGTATGTGTGAGTGTGTAAAAAGACAAGAAGTCATAAGCCCTCTAGAGATTTTTCAACGATGGGTTTGATTGTGTGTGTGTGTGTGTGTGTGTGTGTGTAAAAAGGACAAGAATCAGAAAACATCCAGAGTTTCTGCAAGGGTATGTGTGTGAATGTGAGTGTGTGTGTGCGTGTGTAAAAAGGACACGAAATCAGAAGCCCTGCATATGTTAGGCAAGGATGTGTGTGTGAAAAATGAATACTACGTCAGAAACCCTATAGTGATTCTGCAAGAGTGTGAGTGTGTGGTGTGTGTGTTAAAAGGACACGACGTCAGAAGCCTTCCAGAGATTGTTCAAGGTTGCGTGTATGTGTGTGTGTATGTAAAAAGACAGGAAGTCAGAAGCTCTCTAGGGATTCTGAAAATATCTGAGTGTGTGTGTGTGTGTATAAAAATGACAAAAAGTCAGAAATTTCCAGAGATTCTGCAAAGGTGTGTGTGTGTGTGTGTGTGGGTAAAAAGGACACGATGTTAGAAGCCCTCCAGAGATTCTCCAAGTGTGTGCTTGTGTGTGGGTGTGTATGTAAAAATGACCCGAATGAGAAGCCCACCACAGATTCTTCAATGGTATCAGTGTGAGTGTGTATGTGTAAAAAGGCCACGAAGTCAGAAGCCCTCTAGAGATTCTGTAAGGGTATGAATTTGAGTGTTTGTGTGTTTGTGTGTGTGTGTGTGTGTGTAAAGACACGAATTCAAGCGATACAGAGATTCTTTAGGGGTGTGTATGTGTGAGTGTGTAAAAAGGACAAGAAGTCATAAGCCCTCTAGAGATTTTTCAACGGTGTGTGTGGGTGAGAGATTTTAAAAAGACCAAAGTTCAGAAGTTCTCCAGATGTTTTGCCTGGGTGTGTGTGTATATGCCTGTGTGTCTAAAAAGGACTCGAAATCCGAAGTCCTCCACAGATTCTGCAAGGGTGCATGCATGTGTGTATGTGTCTGTGTGAGTGTGTAAAAGGATATGAAGTCAGAAGCCCTCCAGAGGTTACGTAAGGGTGTGTATGTGTGAGTCTGAAAAAAAGACACGACATCAGAATCCCTCCTGAGATTCTACAATGGTGTGAATGAATGTGTATATGAAAAAAGGACTTGAAATCAGAAGCCCAGTAGAGATTCAACAAGGGTGTGAGTGTGTGTCTGTGTGTGAGTGTGTAAAAAGGACACGAAGTCAGAAGCCCTCCAGATGGTCTGCATGGGTGTGTGTGTGTTTGTGGGTGGGTGTAAAAAGTACACCACATCAGAATCCCTCCAGAGATTCTGCAATGGTGTGAATGCATGTGTACATGTAAAAAGGACTTGAAATCAGAAGTCCTGTAGAGTTTCGGCAATGGTGTGAGTGTCTGTGTGTGTGTGTGTGTAAAAAGGACATGAATTCAGAAGCCCTCCAGAGATTCGTCAAGGTTATGAGTGTGAGTGTGCGTGTGTGAGTGTGTGTGCAAAAATGAGACAAAGTCAGAAGTCCTGCAGAGAATCTGCTAGGGTATGAGTGTGTGAGTGTCTAAGAAGGACACGAACAGAAGCCCTCCAGAGGTTATACAAGGGTGTGTGTATGTGTGTGTGCGTGTGTAAAAACGACATGAATTCAAACCCACTCCAAAGATTCTACATGGGTGTGATTTAGTGTGTGTTTGTGTGTATGTGTGTGTGGAAAAAAGGACAGGAATCAGAAGACATCCAGAGGTTCTGCAAGGGTATGTTTGTGAATGTGAGTGTGTGTGGGTGTGTGTGTGTCAAAAGAACACTACGTCAGAAGCCCTCCAGAGATTCTGCAAGAGTGTGACTGTGTGGTGTGTGTGTTAAAAGGACACGATGTCAGAAACCTTCCAGAGATTGTTCAGGGGTGCGTGTATGTGTGTGTATATGTGTAAAAAGACAGGAAGTCAGAAACTTCCAGAGATTCTGCAAAGTGTGTGTGTGTGTGTGTGTAGGTAAAAAGGACACGATGTTAGAAGCCCTCCAGAAATTCTCCAAGGGTGTGCTTGTGTGTGGTTGTGTATGTAAAAATGACCCGAACGAGAAGCCCACCAGAGATTCTTCAATGGTATCAGTGTGAGTGTGTATGTGTAAAACTGACACGGAGTCAGAAGCCCTCTAGAGATTCTGTAAGGGTATGAATTTGAGTGTTTTGTGTGTGTGTGTGTGTGTGTGTAAAGACACGAATTCAAGCGATACAGAGATTCTTTAGGGGTGTGTATGTGTGAGTGTGTAAAAAGGACAAGAAGTCATAAGCCCTCTAGAGATTTTTCAACGGTGTGTGTGGGTAAGAGATTTTAAAAAGACCAAAGTTCAGAAGTTCTCCGGATGTTGTGCCAGGGTGTGTGTGTGTGTGTATGCCTGTGTGTCTAAAAAGGACACGAAATCAGAAGTCCTCCAGAGATGCTGCAAGGGTGCATGCATGTGTGTATGTGTCTGTGTGAGTGTGTAAAAGGATATGAATTCAGAAGCCCTCCAGATGTTACGTAAGTGTGTTTATGTGTGAGTCTGTATAAAGGACACGACATCAGAATCCCTCCTGAGATTCTGCAATGATGTGAATGTATGTGTATATGTACAAAGGACTTGAAATCAGAAGTCCTGTGGATATTCGGCAAGGGTGGGAATGTCTGTGTGTGTGTGTGTGTGTGTGTGTGTATAAAGGACATGAATTCAGAAGACCTCCAGAGATTCGGCAAGGTTATGAGTGTCAGTGTGAGTGTGCGTGTGTGAGTGTGTGTGTGTAAAAATGGGACAAGGTCAGAAGTCCTGCAGAGAATCTGCAAGGGTTTCAGTGTGTGAGTTTCTAAGAAGAACATGAACAGAAGCCCTCCAGAGAATCTGCAAGGGTGTGTGTATGTGTGTGTGCGTGTGTGAAAACGACATGAATTCAAACCCACTCCAAAGATTCTACATGGGTGTGATTTTGTGTGTGTTTGTGTGTATTTGTGTGTGGAAAAAGACACGAATCAGAAGACATCCAGAGGTTCTGCAAGGGTATGTTTGTGAATGTGAGTGTGTGTGGGTGTGTGTGTGTCAAAAGAACACGAAGTCAGAAGCCCTCCAGAGATTCTGCAAGAGTGTGAGTGTGTGGCGTGTGTGTTAAAAGGACATGACGTCAGAAGCCTTCCAGAGATTCTGCAAGGTGTGTGTATGTATGTGTTCGTGTGTTAAAAGGACATGAATTCAAACCCATTCCGAAGATTCTGCATGGGTGTGATTGTGTGTGTGTGTGTGTGTGTGTGTGCGGAAAAAGGACACGAATCAGAAAACATCCATAGTTTCTGCAAGGGTATGTGTGTGAATGTGAGTGTGTGTGTGTGTGTGTGTGTAAAAAGGACACGAAGTCAGGAGCCCTGCATATATTATGCAGGGATGTGTGTGTGTAAAAGAATACTACATCAGAAGCCCTCCAGAGATTCTGCAAGAGTGTGAGTGTGTGGTGTGTGTGTGTTAAAAGGACACGACGTCAGAAGCCTTCCAGAGATTTTGCAAGCGTGCGTGTATGTGTGTTTATGTGTGTAAAAAGACAGGAAGTCAGAAGCCCTCTAGGGATTCTGCAAATATCTGAGTGTGTGTGTGCGTGTGTGTGTGTATAAAAATGACAAGAAATCAGAAAATTCCAGAGATACTGCAAAGGTGCGTGTGTGTGTGTGTAGGTAAAAAGGACACGATGTTAGAAGCCCTCCAGAGATTCTCCAAGTGTGTGATTGTGTGTGGTTGTGTATGTAAAAATGACCCGAACGAGAAGCCCACCATAGTTTCTTCAATGGTATCAGTGTGAGTATGTATGTCTAAAAAGGACACGAAGTCAGCAGCCCTCTAGAGATTCTGTAAGGTTATTAATTTGAGTGTGTGTGTGTGTGTGTGTGTGTGTGTGTCTGTGTAAAGACAGGAATTCAAGTGATCCAGAGATTCTTTAGGGGTGTGTATGTGTGAGTGTGTAAATAGGACAAGAAGTCTTAAGCCCTCTAGAAATTCTTCAACGGTGAGTGCGGGTGAGAGATTTTAAAAAGGACAAAGGTCAGAAGTTCTCAATAGATTCTGCCAGGTGTGTGTGTGTATGCATATGTCTAAAAAGGACACGAAATCAGAAGTCCTCCAGAGATTCTGCAAGGGTGTGTGTGTGTGGGTGTGTGTAAAAAGGACATGACATCAGAATCCCTCCAGAGATTCTGTAATGGTGTGAATGTATGAGTATATTTAAAAAGAACTTGAATTCAGAACCCCGGTAGAGATTTGGCCAGGGTGTGAGTGTGTGCGTGTGTGTGTGGGCGTGTGTAAAAAGGACACGAAGTCAGAAGCCCTCCAGAGATTCTGCAAGGGTGTGCGTATGTGTGTGTGCGTGTGTAAAAAGGACATGAATTCAAACCCCCTCCAAAGATTCTACATGGGTGTGATTTTGTGTGTGTGTCTGTGTGTGTGTGTGTGTGTGTGTGTGTGTGTGGAACTAGGACACGTATCAGAAGACATCCAGAGCATCTGCAAGGGTTAGTTTGAATGTGAGTGTGTCTGTGTGTGTGTGTAAAAATGACACGAAGTTAGAAGCTCTCCAGATGTTCTGCAAGGATGTGTGTGTGTGGGTGGGTGGGTGTAATAAGTACGCGACATCAGTATCCCTCCAGAAATTCTGCAATGATGTGAATGTATGTGTATATGTAAAAGGACTTGAAATCAGAAGCCCTGTTGAGATTCGGCAAGGGTGTGAGTGTCTGTGTGTGTGTGTGTGTAAAAAGCAGATGTATTCAGAAGCCCTCCAGAGATTCGGCAAGGTTATGAGTGTGAGTTGCATGTGTGAGTGTGTTTGTATAAAAATGAGACAAAGTCAGAAGTCCTGCAGAGAATCTGCAAGGGTTTGAGTGTGTGAGTGTCTAAGAAGGACACGAACAGAAGCCCTCCAGAGATTCTGCAAGGGTGTGTGTATGTGTGTGTGCGTGTGTAAAAAGGACATGAATTCAAACCCACTCCAAAGATTCTACATGGGTGTGATTTTGTGTGTATGTGTGTGTGGAAAAAGGAGAGGAATCAGAAGACATCCAGAGGTTCTGCAAGGGTATGTTTGTGAATGTGAGTGTGTGTGTGTGTGTGTGTGTGTGTGTGTGTCAAAAGAACACGAAGTCAGAAGCCCTCCAGAGATTCTGCAAGAGTGTGAGTGTGTGGTGTGTGTGTTAAAAGGACACGATGTCAGAAGACTTCCAGAGATTCTGCAGGGTGTGTGTATGTATGTGTGCGTGTGTTAAAAGGACATGAATTCAAACCCACTCTGAAGATTCTGCATGGGTGTGATTGTGTGTGTGTGTGTGTGTGTGTGTGTGTGCGGAAAAATGACACGAATCAGAAAACATCCAGAGTTTCTGCAAGGGTATGTGTGTGAATGTGAGTGTGTGTGTGTGTGTAAAAATGACACGAAGTCAGAAGCCCTGCATATATTATTCAAGGATGTGTGTGTGTAAAAAGAATACTACGTCAGAAGCCCTCTAGAGATTCTGCAAGGTGTGAGTGTGTGGTGTGTATGTAAAAATGACCCGAAGGAGAAGCCCACCAGAGATTCTTCAATGGTACCAGTGTGAGTGTGTATGTGTAAAAAGTACACGAAGTCAGAAGCCCTCTAGAGATTCTGTAAGGGTATGAATTTGAGTGTTTGTGTGTGTGTGTGTGTGTGTGTAAAGACACAAATTCAAGTGATACAGAGATTCTTTAGGGGTGTGTATGTGTGAGTGTGTAAAAAGGACAAGAAGTCATAAGCCCTCTAGAGATTTTTCAACGATGGGTTTGATTGTGTGTGTGTGTGTGTGTGTGTGTGTGTGTAAAAAGGACAAGAATCAGAAAACATCCAGAGTTTCTGCAAGGGTATGTGTGTGAATGTGAGTGTGTGTGTGCGTGTGTAAAAAGGACACGAAATCAGAAGCCCTGCATATGTTAGGCAAGGATGTGTGTGTGAAAAATGAATACTACGTCAGAAACCCTATAGTGATTCTGCAAGAGTGTGAGTGTGTGGTGTGTGTGTTAAAAGGACACGACGTCAGAAGCCTTCCAGAGATTGTTCAAGGGTGCGTGTATGTGTGTGTGTATGTAAAAAGACAGGAAGTCAGAAGCTCTCTAGGGATTCTGAAAATATCTGAGTGTGTGTGTGTGTGTATAAAAATGACAAAAAGTCAGAAATTTCCAGAGATTCTGCAAAGGTGTGTGTGTGTGTGTGTGTGTAGGTAAAAAGGACACGATGTTAGAAGCCCTCCAGAGATTCTCCAAGTGTGTGCTTGTGTGTGGGTGTGTATGTAAAAATGACCCGAACGAGAAGCCCACCACAGATTCTTCAATGGTATCAGTGTGAGTGTGTATGTGTAAAAAGGCCACGAAGTCAGAAGCCCTCTAGAGATTCTGTAAGGGTATGAATTTGAGTGTTTGTGTGTTTGTGTGTGTGTGTGTGTGTAAAGACACGAATTCAAGCGATACAGAGATTCTTTAGGGGTGTGTATGTGTGAGTGTGTAAAAAGGACAAGAAGTCATAAGCCCTCTAGAGATTTTTCAACGGTGTGTGTGGGTGAGAGATTTTAAAAAGACCAAAGTTCAGAAGTTCTCCAGATGTTTTGCCTGGGTGTGTGTGTATATGCCTGTGTGTCTAAAAAGGACTCGAAATCAGAAGTCCTCCACAGATTCTGCAAGGGTGCATGCATGTGTGTATGTGTCTGTGTGAGTGTGTAAAAGGATATGAAGTCAGAAGCCCTCCAGAGGTTACGTAAGGGTGTGTATGTGTGAGTCTGTAAAAAGGACACGACATCAGAATCCCTCCTGAGATTCTACAATGGTGTGAATGAATGTGTATATGAAAAAAGGACTTGAAATCAGAAGCCCAGTAGAGATTCAACAAGGGTGTGAGTGTGTGTCTGTGTGTGAGTGTGTAAAAAGGACACGAAGTCAGAAGCCCTCCAGATGGTCTGCATGGGTGTGTGTGTGTTTGTGGGTGGGTGTAAAAAGTACACCACATCAGAATCCCTCCAGAGATTCTGCAATGGTGTGAATGCATGTGTACATGTAAAAAGGACTTGAAATCAGAAGTCCTGTAGAGTTTCGGCAATGGTGTGAGTGTCTGTGTGTGTGTGTGTGTAAAAAGGACATGAATTCAGAAGCCCTCCAGAGATTCGTCAAGGTTATGAGTGTGAGTGTGCGTGTGTGAGTGTGTGTGCAAAAATGAGACAAAGTCAGAAGTCCTGCAGAGAATCTGCTAGGGTATGAGTGTGTGAGTGTCTAAGAAGGACACGAACAGAAGCCCTCCAGAGGTTATACAAGGGTGTGTGTATGTGTGTGTGCGTGTGTAAAAACGACATGAATTCAAACCCACTCCAAAGATTCTACATGGGTGTGATTTAGTGTGTGTTTGTGTGTATGTGTGTGTGGAAAAAAGGACAGGAATCAGAAGACATCCAGAGGTTCTGCAAGGGTATGTTTGTGAATGTGAGTGTGTGTGGGTGTGTGTGTGTCAAAAGAACACTACGTCAGAAGCCCTCCAGAGATTCTGCAAGAGTGTGACTGTGTGGTGTGTGTGTTAAAAGGACATGATGTCAGAAACCTTCCAGAGATTGTTCAGGGGTGCGTGTATGTGTGTGTATATGTGTAAAAAGACAGGAAGTCAGAAACTTCCAGAGATTCTGCAAAGTGTGTGTGTGTGTGTGTGTAGGTAAAAAGGACACGATGTTAGAAGCCCTCCAGAAATTCTCCAAGGGTGTGCTTGTGTGTGGTTGTGTATGTAAAAATGACCCGAACGAGAAGCCCACCAGAGATTCTTCAATGGTATCAGTGTGAGTGTGTATGTGTAAAACTGACACGGAGTCAGAAGCCCTCTAGAGATTCTGTAAGGGTATGAATTTGAGTGTTTTGTGTGTGTGTGTGTGTGTGTGTAAAGACACGAATTCAAGCGATACAGAGATTCTTTAGGGGTGTGTATGTGTGAGTGTGTAAAAAGGACAAGAAGTCATAAGCCCTTTAGCGATTTTTCAACGGTGTGTGTGGGTGAGAGATTTTAAAAAGACCAAAGTTCAGAAGTTCTCCAGATGTTGTGCCAGGGTGTGTGTGTATATGCCTGTGTGTCTAAAAAGGACTCGAAATCAGAAGTCCTCCACAGATTCTGCAAGGGTGCATGCATGTGTGTATGTGTCTGTGTGAGTGTGTAAAAGGATATGAAGTCAGAAGCCCTCCAGAGGTTACGTAAGGGTGTGTATGTGTGAGTCTGTAAAAAGGACACGACATCAGAATCCCTCCTGAGATTCTACAATGGTGTGAATGAATGTGTATATGAAAAAAGGACTTGAAATCAGAAGCCCAGTAGAGATTCAACAAGGATGTGAGTGTGTGTCTGTGTGTGAGTGTGTAAAAAGGACACGAAGTCAGAAGCCCTCCAGATGGTCTGCATGGGTGTGTGTGTGTTTGTGGGTGGGTGTAAAAAGTACACCACATCAGAATCCCTCCAGAGATTCTGCAATGGTGTGAATGCATGTGTACATGTAAACAGGACTTGAAATCAGAAGTCCTGTAGAGTTTCGGCAATGGTGTGAGTGTCTGTGTGTGTGTGTGTGTAAAAGGGACATGAATTCAGAAGCCCTCCAGAGATTCGTCAAGGTTATGAGTGTGAGTGTGCGTGTGTGAGTGTGTGTGCAAAAATGAGACAAAGTCAGAAGTCCTGCAGAGAATGTGCAAGCGTTTGAGTGTGTGAGTGTCTAAGAAGGATACGAAATGAAGGCCTCCAGAGATTCTGCAAGGGTGTGTGTATGTGTGTGTGCGTGTGTAAAAATGACAAGAATTCAAACCCACTCTAAAGATTCTACATGGGTGTGATTTTGTGTGTGTTTGTGTGTATGAGTGTGTGGAAAAAGGACACGAATCAGAAGACATCCAGAGCTTCTGCAAGGGTATGTATGTGAATGTGAGTGTGAGTGGGTGTGTGTGTGTAAAAGGAACACTACGTCAGAAGCACTCCAGAGATTCTGCAAGAGTGTGAGTGTGTTGTGTGTGTGTTAAAAGGACACGACGTCAGAAGCCTTCCAGAGATACTGCAAGGGTGTGTGTATGTGTGTGTGCATGTGTTAAAAGGACATGAATTCAAACCCACTCCGAAGATTCTGCATGGGTGTGATTGTGTGTGTGTGTGTGTGTGTGTGTGTGCGGAAAAAGGACACGAATCAGAAAACATCCAGAGTTTCTGCAAGGGTATGTGTGTGAATGTGAGTGTGTGTGTGTAAAAAGGACACGAAGTCAGAAGCCCTGCATATATTAGGCAAGGATGTGTGTGTGTAAAAAGAATACTAAGTCAGAAGCCCTCCAGAGATTCTGCAAGAGTGTGAGTGTGTGGTGTGTGTGTGTTAAAAGGACACAACGTCAGAAGCCTTCCAGAGATTGTGCAAGGGTGCGTGTATGTGTGTGTATGTGTGTAAAAAGACTGGAAGTCAAAAGCTCTCTAGGGATTCTGTAAATATCTGAGTGTGTGTGTGTGTGTATAAAAATGACAAGAAATCAGAAACTTCCAGATTCTGCAAAGGTGTGTGTGTGTGTGTGTGTGTGTGTGTGTTTGAGTAAAAAGGACACGACGTTAGAAGCCCTCCAGAGATTCTCCAAGGGTGTGCTTGTGTGTGGGTGTGTATGTAAAAATGACCCGAACGAGAAGCCCACCAGAGATTCTTCAATGGTATCAGCGTGAGTGTGTATGTGTAAAAAGGACACGAAGTCAGAAGCCCTCTAGAGATTCTGTAAGGGTATGAATTGGAGTGTTTGTGTGTGTGTGTGTGTAAAGACACGAATTCAAGCGATACAGAGATTCTTTAGGGGTGTGTATGTGTGAGTGTGTAAAAAGGACAAGAAGTCATAAGCCCTCTAGAGATTTTTCAACGTTGTGTGTGGGTAAGAGATTTTAAAAAGACCAAAGTTCAGAAGTTCTCCGGATGTTGTGCCAGGGTGTGTGTGTGTGTGTATGCCTGTGTGTCTAAAAAGGACACGAAATCAGAAGTCCTCCAGAGATGCTGCAAGGGTGCATGCATGTGTGTATGTGTCTGTGTGAGTGTGTAAAAGGATATGAATTCAGAAGCCCTCCAGATGTTACGTAAGTGTGTTTTTGTGTGAGTCTGTATAAAGGACACGACATCAGAATCCCTCCTGAGATTCTGCAATGATGTGAATGTATGTGTATATGTACAAAGGACTTGAAATCAGAAGTCCTGTGGATATTCGGCAAGGGTGGGAATGTCTGTGTGTGTGTGTGTGTGTGTGTGTGTGTGTGTGTAAAAAGGACATGAATTCAGAAGACCTCCAGAGATTCGGCAAGGTTATGAGTGTCAGTGTGAGTGTGCGTGTGTGAGTGTGTGTGTGTAAAAATGGGACAAGGTCAGAAGTCCTGCAGAGAATCTGCAAGGGTTTCAGTGTGTGAGTTTCTAAGAAGAACATGAACAGAAGCCCTCCAGAGAATCTGCAAGGGTGTGTGTATGTGTGTGTGCGTGTGTGAAAACGACATGAATTCAAACCCACTCCAAAGATTCTACATGGGTGTGATTTTGTGTGTGTTTGTGTGTATTTGTGTGTGGAAAAAGACACGAATCAGAAGACATCCAGAGGTTCTGCAAGGGTATGTTTGTGAATGTGAGTGTGTGTGGGTGTGTGTGTGTCAAAAGAACACGAAGTCAGAAGCCCTCCAGAGATTCTGCAAGAGTGTGAGTGTGTGGCGTGTGTGTTAAAAGGACATGACGTCAGAAGCCTTCCAGAGATTCTGCAAGGTGTGTGTATGTATGTGTTCGTGTGTTAAAAGGACATGAATTCAAACCCATTCCGAAGATTCTGCATGGGTGTGATTGTGTGTGTGTGTGTGTGTGTGTGTGTGTGCGGAAAAAGGACACGAATCAGAAAACATCCATAGTTTCTGCAAGGGTATGTGTGTGAATGTGAGTGTGTGTGTGTGTGTGTGTGTGTAAAAAGGACACGAAGTCAGGAGCCCTGCATATATTATGCAGGGATGTGTGTGTGTAAAAAGAATACTACATCAGAAGCCCTCCAGATATTCTGCAAGAGTGTGAGTGTGTGGTGTGTGTGTGTTAAAAGGACACGACGTCAGAAGCCTTCCAGAGATTGTGCAAGCGTGCGTGTATGTGTGTTTATGTGTGTAAAAAGACAGGAAGTCAGAAGCCCTCTAGGGATTCTGCAAATATCTGAGTGTGTGTGTGCGTGTGTGTGTATAAAAATGACAAGAAATCAGAAAATTCCAGAGATACTGCAAAGGTGCGTGTGTGTGTGTAGGTAAAAAGGACACGATGTTAGAAGCCCTCCAGAGATTCTCCAAGGGTGTGATTGTGTGTGATTGTGTATGTAAAAATGACCCGAACGAGAAGCCCACCATAGTTTCTTCAATGGTATCAGTGTGAGTATGTATGTCTAAAAAGGACACGAAGTCAGCAGCCCTCTAGAGATTCTGTAAGGTTATTAATTTGAGTGTGTGTGTGTGTGTGTGTGTGTGTGTAAAGACAGGAATTCAAGTGATACAGAGATTCTTTAGGGGTGTGTATGTGTGAGTGTGTAAATAGGACAAGAAGTCTTAAGCCCTCTAGAAATTCTTCAACGGTGAGTGCGGGTGAGAGATTTTAAAAAGGACAAAGGTCAGAAGTTCTCAATAGACTCTGCCAGGTGTGTGTGTGTATGCCTATGTCTAAAAAGGACACGAAATCAGAAGTCCTCCAGAGATTCTGCAAGGGTGTGTGTGTGTGGGTGTGTGTAAAAAGGACATGACATCAGAATCCCTCCAGAGATTCTGTAATGGTGTGAATGTATGAGTATATTTAAAAAGAACTTGAAATCAGAACCCCGGTAGAGATTTGGCCAGGGTGTGAGTGTGTGCGTGTGTGTGTGGGCGTGTGTAAAAAGGACACGAAGTCAGAAGCCCTCCAGAGATTCTGCAAGGGTGTGCGTATGTGTGTGTGCGTGTGTAAAAAGGACATGAATTCAAACCCCCTCCAAAGATTCTACATGGGTGTGATTTTGTGTGTGTGTCTGTGTGTGTGTGTGTGTGTGTGTGGAACTAGGACACGTATCAGAAGACATCCAGAGCTTCTGCAAGGGTTAGTTTGAATGTGAGTGTGTCTGTGTGTGTGTGTAAAAAGGACACGAAGTTAGAAGCTCTCCAGATGTTCTGCAAGGATGTGTGTGTGTGGGTGGGTGGGTGTAATAAGTACGCGACATCAGTATCCCTCCAGAAATTCTGCAATGATGTGAATGTATGTGTATATGTAAAAGGACTTGAAATCAGAAGCCCTGTTGAGATTCGGCAAGGGTGTGAGTGTCTGTGTGTGTGTGTGTGTAAAAAGCAGATGTATTCAGAAGCCCTCCAGAGATTCGGAAAGGTTATGAGTGTGAGTTGCATGTGTGAGTGTGTTTGTATAAAAATGAGACAAAGTCAGAAGTCCTGCAGAGAATCTGCAAGGGTTTGAGTGTGTGAGTGTCTAAGAAGGACACGAACAGAAGCCCTCCAGAGATTCTGCAAGGGTGTGTTTATGTGTGTGTGCGTGTGTAAAAAGGACATGAATTCAAACCCACTCCAAAGATTCTACAAGGGTGTGATTTTGTGTGTATGTGTGTGTGGAAAAAGGAGAGGAATCAGAAGACATCCAGAGGTTCTGCAAGGGTATGTTTGTGAATGTGAGTGTGTGTGTGTGTGTGTGTGTGTGTGTGTCAAAAGAACACGAAGTCAGAAGCCCTCCAGAGATTCTGCAAGAGTGTGAGTGTGTGGTGTGTGTGTTAAAAGGACACGATGTCAGAAGACTTCCAGAGATTCTGCAGGGTGTGTGTATGTATGTGTGCGTGTGTTAAAAGGACATGAATTCAAACCCACTCTGAAGATTCTGCATGGGTGTGATTGTGTGTGTGTGTGTGTGTGTGCGGAAAAATGACACGAATCAGAAAACATCCAGAGTTTCTGCAAGGGTATGTGTGTGAATGTGAGTGTGTGTGTGTGTGTAAAAATGACACGAAGTCAGAAGCCCTGCATATATTATTCAAGGATGTGTGTGTGTAAAAAGAATACTACGTCAGAAGCCCTCTAGAGATTCTGCAAGGTGTGAGTGTGTGGTGTGTATGTAAAAATGACCCGAAGGAGAAGCCCACCAGAGATTCTTCAATGGTACCAGTGTGAGTGTGTATGTGTAAAAAGTACACGAAGTCAGAAGCCCTCTAGAGATTCTGTAAGGGTATGAATTTGAGTGTTTGTGTGTGTGTGTGTGTGTGTGTGTAAAGACACGAATTCAAGCGATACAGAGATTCTTTAGGGGTGTGTATGTGTGAGTGTGTAAAAAGGACAAGAAGTCATAAGCCCTCTAGAGATTTTTCAACGGTGGGTTTGATTGTGTGTGTGTGTGTGTGTGTGTGTGTGTGTGTGTGGAAAAAGGACACGAATCAGAAAACATCCAGAGTTTCTGCAAGGGTATGTGTGTGAATGTGAGTGTGTGTGTGCGTGTGTAAAAAGGACACGAAATCAGAAGCCCTGCATATGTTAGGCAAGGATGTGTGTGTGTAAAAAGAATACTACGTCAGAAACCCTATAGTGATTCTGCAAGAGTGTGAGTGTGTGGTGTGTGTGTTAAAAGGACACGACGTCAGAAGCCTTCCAGAGATTGTTCAAGGGTGCGTGTATGTGTGTGTGTATGTAAAAAGACAGGAAGTCAGAAGCTCTCTAGGGATTCTGAAAATATCTGAGTGTGTGTGTGTGTGTGTATAAAAATGACAAAAAGTCAGAAATTTCCAGAGATTTTGCAAAGGTGTGTGTGTGTGTAGGTAAAAAGGACACGATGTTAGAAGACCTCCAGAGATTCTCCAAGTGTGTGCTTGTGTGTGGGTGTGTATGTAAAAATGACCCGAACGAGAAGCCCACCACAGATTCTTCAATGGTATCAGTGTGAGTGTGTATGTGTAAAAAGGCCACGAAGTCAGAAGCCCTCTAGAGATTCTGTAAGGGTATGAATTTGAGTGTTTGTGTGTTTGTGTGTGTGTGTGTGTGTAAAGACACGAATTCAAAAGATACAGAGATTCTTTAGGGGTGTGTATGTGTGAGTGTGTAAAAAGGACAAGAAGTCATAAGCCCTTTAGAGATTTTTCAGCGGTGTGTGTGGGTGAGAGATTTTAAAAAGACCAAAGTTCAGAAGTTCTCCAGATGTTTTGCCTGGGTGTGTGTGTGTATGCCTGTGTGTCTAAAAAGGACACGAAATCAGAAGTCCTCCAGAGATTCTGCAAGGGTGCATGCATGTGTGTATGTGTCTATGTGAGTGTGTAAAAGGATATGAAGTCAGAAGCCCTCCAAAGGTTACGTAAGGGTGTGTATGTGTGAGTCTGTAAAAAGTACACGACATCAGAATCCCTCCTGAGATTCTACAATGGTGTGAATGAATGTGTATATGAAAAAAGGACTTGAAATCAGAAGCCCAGTAGAGATTCAACAAGGGTGTGAGTGTGTGTCTGTGTGTGTGTGTAAAAAGGACACGAAGTCAGAAGCCCTCCAGATGTTCTGCAAGGGTGTGTTTGTGGGGGTGGGTGGGTGTAAAAAGTACACCACATCAGAATCCCTCCAGAGATTCTGCAATGGTGTGAATGTATGTGTATATGCAAAAAGGACTTGAAATCAGAAGTCCTGTAGAGATTCGGCAATGCTGTGAGTGTCTGTGTGAGTGTGTGTGTGTAAAAAGGACATGAATTCAGATGCCCTCTAGAGATTCGTCAAGGTTATGAGTGTGAGTGTGCGTGTGTGAGTGTTTGTGTGTAAAAATGAGACAAAGTCAGAAGTCCTGCAGAGAATCTGCAAGGGTTTGAGTGTGTGAGTGTCTAAGAAGGACACGAACAGAAGCCCTCCAGAGATTCTGCAAGGGTGTGTGTATGTGTGTGTGCGTGTGTAAAAAGGACATGAATTCAAACCCACTCCAAAGATTCTAAATGGGTGTGATTTTGTGTGTGTTTGTGTGTATGTGTGTGTGGAAAAAGGACACGAATCAGAAGACATCCAGAGCTTCTGCAAGGGTATGGGTGTAAATGTGAGTGTGTGTGTGTGTGTGTGTGTGTGTAAAAAGAACACTACATCAGAAGCTTTCCAGAGATTCTGCAAGAGTTTGAGTGTGTGGTGTGTGTATTAAAAGGACACGATGTCAGAAGCCTTCCAGAGATTCTGCAAGAGTGTGTGTAAGTGTGTGTGCGTGTGTTAAAAGACATGAATTCAAACCTACTCCGAAGATTCTGCATGGGTGGGATTGTGTGTGTGTGTGTTTGTGTGTGTGAGTGTGTGTGTTTGTGTGCGGAAAAAGGACACGAATCAGAAAACATCCAGAGTTTCTGCAAGGGTATGTGTGTGAATGTGAGTGTGTGTGTGTGTGTGTGTAAAAAGGACACGAAGTCAGAAGCCCTGCATATATTATGCAAGGATGTGTGTGTGTAAAAAGAATACTATGTCAGAAACCCTCCAGAGATTCTGCAAGAGTGTGAGTGTGTGGTGTGTGTGTTAAAAGGACACGACGTAAGAAGCCTTCCAGAGATTGTGCAAGGGTGTGTGTATATGTGTGCATTTGTGTAAAAAGACAGGAAGTCAGAAGTCCTCTAGGGATTCTGCAAATATCTGAGTGTGTGTGTGTGTGTGTGTATAAAAATGAAAAGAAGTCAGAAACTTCCAGAGATTCTGCATCGGTGTGTGTGTGTGTGTAGGTAAAAAGGACACGATGTTAGAAGCCCACCAGAGATTCTCCAAGGGTGTGCTTGTGTGTGGGTGTGTGTGTAAAAATGACCCGAACGAGAAGTACACCAGAGATTCTTCAATGGCATCAGTGTGAGTGTGTATGTGTAAAAAGGACACGAAGTCAGAAACCCTCTAGAGATTCTGTACGGGTATAGATTTGAGTGTTTGTGTGTGTGTGTGTGTGTGTGTAAAGACACGAATTCAAGCGATACAGAGATTCTTTAGGGGTGTGTATGTGTGAGTGTGTAAAAAGTACAAGAAGTCATAAGCCCTCTAGAGATTCTTCAACGGTGAGTGCGGGTGAGAGATTTTAAAAAGAACAAAGGTCAGAAGTTGTCAATAGATTCTGCCAGGTGTGTGTGTGTATGCCTGTGTGTCTAAAAAGGACACAAAATCAGAAGTCCTCAAGAGATTCTGCAAGGGTGTGTGTGTGTGGGTGTGTGTAAAAAGGACATGACATCAGAATCCCTCCAGATATTCTGCAATGGTGTAAATGTATGTGTATATTTAAAAAGGACTTGAAATCAGAAGCCCGGTAGAGATTTGGCAAGCGTGTGAGTGTGTGTGTGTAAAAAGAACACGACGTCAGAAGCCCTCCAGATGTTCTGCAAGGGTGTGTGTATGTGTGTGTGCGTGTGTAAAAGGACATGAATTCATACCCCCTCCAAAAATTCTACATGGGTGTGATTTTGTGTATGTGTCTGTGTGTGTGGAAAAGGACACGAATCAGAAGACATCCAGTGCTTCTGCAAGGGTATGTGTGTGAATGTGAGTGTGAGTGTGTGTGTGTGTGTGTGTGTTTGTAAAAAGAACACAAAGTCAGAAGACCTCCAGATGTTCTGCAAGGGTGTGTGTGTGTGTGGGTGGGTGGGTGTAAAAAGTACACGACATCAGAATCCCTCCAGAGATTCTGCAATGGTGTGAATATATGTGTATATGTAAAAGGACTTGAAATCAGAAGCCCTGTAGAGATTCAGCAAGGGTGTGAGTGTCTGTGTGTGTGTGTGTGTGTAAAAAGTAGATTAATTCAGAAGCCCTCCAGAGATTCGGCAAGGTTATGAGAGTGAGTGTGCGTGTGTGAGTGTGTGTGTGTAAAAAGGAGACAAAATCAGAAGTCCTGCAGAGAATCTGCAAGGGTATGAGTGTGTGAGTGTCTAAGAAGGACACGAACAGAAGCCCTCCAGAGGTTATACAAGGGTGTGTGTATGTGTGTGTGCGTGTGTAAAAACGACATGAATTCAAACCCACTCCAAAGATTCTACATGGGTGTGATTTTGTGTGTGTTTGTGTGTATGTGTGTGTGGAAAAAAGGACAGGAATCAGAAGACATCCAGAGGTTCTGCAAGGGTATGTTTGTGAATGTGAGTGTGTATGGTTGTGTGTGTGTCAAAAGAACACTACGTCAGAAGCCCTCCAGAGATTCTGCAAGAGTGTGAGTGTGTGGTGTGTGTGTTAAAAGGACACGATGTCAGAAACCTTCCAGAGATTGTTCAGGGGTGCGTGTATGTGTGTGTATATGTGTAAAAAGACAGGAAGTCAGAAGCTCTCTAGGGATTCTGAAAATATCTGTGTGTGTGTGTGTGTGTGTGTGTGTATAAAAAGGACAAGAAGTCAGAAACTTCCAGAGATTCTGCAAAGTGTGTGTGTGTAGGTAAAAAGGACATGATGTTAGAAGCCCTCCAGAAATTCTCCAAGGGTGTGCTTGTGTGTGGTTGTGTATGTAAAAATGACCCGAACGAGAAGCCCACCAGAGATTCTTCAATGGTATCAGTGTGAGTGTGTATGTGTAAAACTGACACGGAGTCAGAAGCCCTCTAGAGATTCTGTAAGGGTATGAATTTGAGTGTTTTGTGTGTGTGTGTGTGTGTGTAAAGACACGAATTCAAGCGATACAGAGATTCTTTAGGGGTGTGTATGTGTGAGTGTGTAAAAAGGACAAGAAGTCATAAGCCCTTTAGAGATTTTTCAACGGTGTGTGTGGGTGAGAGATTTTAAAAAGACCAAAGTTCAGAAGTTCTCCAGATGTTGTGCCAGGGTGTGTGTGTATATGCCTGTGTGTCTAAAAAGGACTCGAAATCAGAAGTCCTCCACAGATTCTGCAAGGGTGCATGCATGTGTGTATGTGTCTGTGTGAGTGTGTAAAAGGATATGAAGTCAGAAGCCCTCCAGAGGTTACGTAAGGATGTGTATGTGTGAGTCTGTAAAAAGGACACGACATCAGAATCCCTCCTGAGATTCTACAATGGTGTGAATGAATGTGTATATGAAAAAAGGACTTGAAATCAGAAGCCCAGTAGAGATTCAACAAGGATGTGAGTGTGTGTCTGTGTGTGAGTGTGTAAAAAGGACACGAAGTCAGAAGCCCTCCAGATGGTCTGCATGGGTGTGTGTGTGTTTGTGGGTGGGTGTAAAAAGTACACCACATCAGAATCCCTCCAGAGATTCTGCAATGGTGTGAATGCATGTGTACATGTAAACAGGACTTGAAATCAGAAGTCCTGTAGAGTTTCGGCAATGGTGTGAGTGTCTGTGTGTGTGTGTGTGTAAAAGGGACATGAATTCAGAAGCCCTCCAGAGATTCGTCAAGGTTATGAGTGTGAGTGTGCGTGTGTGAGTGTGTGTGCAAAAATGAGACAAAGTCAGAAGTCCTGCAGAGAATGTGCAAGCGTTTGAGTGTGTGAGTGTCTAAGAAGGATACGAAATGAAGGCCTCCAGAGATTCTGCAAGGGTGTGTGTATGTGTGTGTGCGTGTGTAAAAATGACAAGAATTCAAACCCACTCTAAAGATTCTACATGGGTGTGATTTTGTGTGTGTTTGTGTGTATGAGTGTGTGGAAAAAGGACACGAATCAGAAGACATCCAGAGCTTCTGCAAGGGTATGTATGTGAATGTGAGTGTGAGTGGGTGTGTGTGTGTAAAAGGAACACTACGTCAGAAGCACTCCAGAGATTCTGCAAGAGTGTGAGTGTGTTGTGTGTGTGTTAAAAGGACACGACGTCAGAAGCCTTCCAGAGATACTGCAAGGGTGTGTGTATGTGTGTGTGCATGTGTTAAAAGGACATGAATTCAAACCCACTCCGAAGATTCTGCATGGGTGTGATTGTGTGTGTGTGTGTGTGCGGAAAAAGGACACGAATCAGAAAACATCCAGAGTTTCTGCAAGGGTATGTGTGTGAATGTGAGTGTGTGTGTGTAAAAAGGACACGAAGTCAGAAGCCCTGCATATATTAGGCAAGGATGTGTGTGTGTAAAAAGAATACTAAGTCAGAAGCCCTCCAGAGATTCTGCAAGAGTGTGAGTGTGTGGTGTGTGTGTGTTAAAAGGACACAACGTCAGAAGCCTTCCAGAGATTGTGCAAGGGTGCGTGTATGTGTGTGTATGTGTGTAAAAAGACTGGAAGTCAAAAGCTCTCTAGGGATTCTGTAAATATCTGAGTGTGTGTGTGTGTGTATAAAAATGACAAGAAATCAGAAACTTCCAGATTCTGCAAAGGTGTGTGTGTGTGTGTGTGTGTGTGTGTGTTTGAGTAAAAAGGACACGACGTTAGAAGCCCTCCAGAGATTCTCCAAGGGTGTGCTTGTGTGTGGGTGTGTATGTAAAAATGACCCGAACGAGAAGCCCACCAGAGATTCTTCAATGGTATCAGCGTGAGTGTGTATGTGTAAAAAGGACACGAAGTCAGAAGCCCTCTAGAGATTCTGTAAGGGTATGAATTGGAGTGTTTGTGTGTGTGTGTGTGTGTGTGTGTGTGTAAAGACACGAATTCAAGCGATACAGAGATTCTTTAGGGGTGTGTATGTGTGAGTGTGTAAAAAGGACAAGAAGTCATAAGCCCTCTAGAGATTTTTCAACGGTGTGTGTGGGTAAGAGATTTTAAAAAGACCAAAGTTCAGAAGTTCTCCAGATGTTGTGCCAGGGTGTGTGTGTGTGTGTGTGTGTATGCCTGTGTGTCTAAAAAGGACACGAAATCAGAAGTCCTCCAGAGATTCTGCAAGGGTGCATGCATGTGTGTATGTGTCTGTGTGAGTGTGTAAAAGGATATGAATTCAGAAGCCCTCCAGATGTTACGTAAGTGTGTTTATGTGTGAGTCTGTATAAAGGACACGACATCAGAATCCCTCCTGAGATTCTGCAATGATGTGAATGTATGTGTATATGTACAAAGGACTTGAAATCAGAAGTCCTGTGGATATTCGGCAAGGGTGGGAATGTCTGTGTGTGTGTGTGTGTGTGTGTGTGTGTGTGTAAAAAGGACATGAATTCAGAAGACCTCCAGAGATTCGGCAAGGTTATGAGTGTCAGTGTGAGTGTGCGTGTGTGAGTGTGTGTGTGTAAAAATGGGACAAGGTCAGAAGTCCTGCAGAGAATCTGCAAGGTTTTCAGTGTGTGAGTTTCTAAGAAGAACATGAACAGAAGCCCTCCAGAGAATCTGCAAGGGTGTGTGTATGTGTGTGTGCGTGTGTGAAAACGACATGAATTCAAACCCACTCCAAAGATTCTACATGGGTGTGATTTTGTGTGTGTTTGTGTGTATTTGTGTGTGGAAAAAGACACGAATCAGAAGACATCCAGAGGTTCTGCAAGGGTATGTTTGTGAATGTGAGTGTGTGTGGGTGTGTGTGTGTCAAAAGAACACGAAGTCAGAAGCCCTCCAGAGATTCTGCAAGAGTGTGAGTGTGTGGCGTGTGTGTTAAAAGGACATGACGTCAGAAGCCTTCCAGAGATTCTGCAAGGTGTGTGTATGTATGTGTTCGTGTGTTAAAAGGACATGAATTCAAACCCATTCCGAAGATTCTGCATGGGTGTGATTGTGTGTGTGTGTGTGTGTGTGTGTGTGTGTGCGGAAAAAGGACACGAATCAGAAAACATCCATAGTTTCTGCAAGGGTATGTGTGTGAATGTGAGTGTGTGTGTGTGTGTGTGTGTGTAAAAAGGACACGAAGTCAGGAGCCCTGCATATATTATGCAGGGATGTGTGTGTGTAAAAAGAATACTACATCAGAAGCCCTCCAGATATTCTGCAAGAGTGTGAGTGTGTGGTGTGTGTGTGTTAAAAGGACACGACGTCAGAAGCCTTCCAGAGATTGTGCAAGCGTGCGTGTATGTGTGTTTATGTGTGTAAAAAGACAGGAAGTCAGAAGCCCTCTAGGGATTCTGCAAATATCTGAGTGTGTGTGTGCGTGTGTGTGTATAAAAATGACAAGAAATCAGAAAATTCCAGAGATACTGCAAAGGTGCGTGTGTGTGTGTAGGTAAAAAGGACACGATGTTAGAAGCCCTCCAGAGATTCTCCAAGGGTGTGATTGTGTGTGATTGTGTATGTAAAAATGACCCGAACGAGAAGCCCACCATAGTTTCTTCAATGGTATCAGTGTGAGTATGTATGTCTAAAAAGGACACGAAGTCAGCAGCCCTCTAGAGATTCTGTAAGGTTATTAATTTGAGTGTGTGTGTGTGTGTGTGTGTGTGTAAAGACAGGAATTCAAGTGATACAGAGATTCTTTAGGGGTGTGTATGTGTGAGTGTGTAAATAGGACAAGAAGTCTTAAGCCCTCTAGAAATTCTTCAACGGTGAGTGCGGGTGAGAGATTTTAAAAAGGACAAAGGTCAGAAGTTCTCAATAGACTCTGCCAGGTGTGTGTGTGTATGCCTATGTCTAAAAAGGACACGAAATCAGAAGTCCTCCAGAGATTCTGCAAGGGTGTGTGTGTGTGGGTGTGTGTAAAAAGGACATGACATCAGAATCCCTCCAGAGATTCTGTAATGGTGTGAATGTATGAGTATATTTAAAAAGAACTTGAAATCAGAACCCCGGTAGAGATTTGGCCAGGGTGTGAGTGTGTGCGTGTGTGTGTGGGCGTGTGTAAAAAGGACACGAAGTCAGAAGCCCTCCAGAGATTCTGCAAGGGTGTGCGTATGTGTGTGTGCGTGTGTAAAAAGGACATGAATTCAAACCCCCTCCAAAGATTCTACATGGGTGTGATTTTGTGTGTGTGTCTGTGTGTGTGTGTGTGTGTGTGGAACTAGGACACGTATCAGAAGACATCCAGAGCTTCTGCAAGGGTTAGTTTGAATGTGAGTGTGTCTGTGTGTGTGTGTAAAAAGGACACGAAGTTAGAAGCTCTCCAGATGTTCTGCAAGGATGTGTGTGTGTGGGTGGGTGGGTGTAATAAGTACGCGACATCAGTATCCCTCCAGAAATTCTGCAATGATGTGAATGTATGTGTATATGTAAAAGGACTTGAAATCAGAAGCCCTGTTGAGATTCGGCAAGGGTGTGAGTGTCTGTGTGTGTGTGTGTGTAAAAAGCAGATGTATTCAGAAGCCCTCCAGAGATTCGGAAAGGTTATGAGTGTGAGTTGCATGTGTGAGTGTGTTTGTATAAAAATGAGACAAAGTCAGAAGTCCTGCAGAGAATCTGCAAGGGTTTGAGTGTGTGAGTGTCTAAGAAGGACACGAACAGAAGCCCTCCAGAGATTCTGCAAGGGTGTGTTTATGTGTGCGTGCGTGTGTAAAAAGGACATGAATTCAAACCCACTCCAAAGATTCTACAAGGGTGTGATTTTGTGTGTATGTGTGTGTGGAAAAAGGAGAGGAATCAGAAGACATCCAGAGGTTCTGCAAGGGTATGTTTGTGAATGTGAGTGTGTGTGTGTGTGTGTGTGTGTGTGTCAAAAGAACACGAAGTCAGAAGCCCTCCAGAGATTCTGCAAGAGTGTGAGTGTGTGGTGTGTGTGTTAAAAGGACACGATGTCAGAAGACTTCCAGAGATTCTGCAGGGTGTGTGTATGTATGTGTGCGTGTGTTAAAAGGACATGAATTCAAACCCACTCTGAAGATTCTGCATGGGTGTGATTGTGTGTGTGTGTGTGTGTGTGTGCGGAAAAATGACACGAATCAGAAAACATCCAGAGTTTCTGCAAGGGTATGTGTGTGAATGTGAGTGTGTGTGTGTGTGTAAAAATGACACGAAGTCAGAAGCCCTGCATATGTTATTCAAGGATGTGTGTGTGTAAAAAGAATACTACGTCAGAAGCCCTCTAGAGATTCTGCAAGGTGTGAGTGTGTGGTGTGTATGTAAAAATGACCCGAAGGAGAAGCCCACCAGAGATTCTTCAATGGTACCAGTGTGAGTGTGTATGTGTAAAAAGTACACGAAGTCAGAAGCCCTCTAGAGATTCTGTAAGGGTATGAATTTGAGTGTTTGTGTGTGTGTGTGTGTGTGTGTGTAAAGACACGAATTCAAGCGATACAGAGATTCTTTAGGGGTGTGTATGTGTGAGTGTGTAAAAAGGACAAGAAGTCATAAGCCCTCTAGAGATTTTTCAACGGTGGGTTTGATTGTGTGTGTGTGTGTGTGTGTGTGTGTGTGTGTGTGTGTGGAAAAAGGACACGAATCAGAACACATCCAGAGTTTCTGCAAGGGTATGTGTGTGAATGTGAGTGTGTGTGTGCGTGTGTAAAAAGGACACGAAATCAGAAGCCCTGCATATGTTAGGCAAGGATGTGTGTGTGTAAAAAGAATACTACGTCAGAAACCCTATAGTGATTCCGCAAGAGTGTGAGTGTGTGGTGTGTGTGTTAAAAGGACACGACGTCAGAAGCCTTCCAGAGATTGTTCAAGGGTGCGTGTATGTGTGTGTGTATGTAAAAAGACAGGAAGTCAGAAGCTCTCTAGGGATTCTGAAAATATCTGAGTGTGTGTGTGTGTGTGTATAAAAATGACAAAAAGTCAGAAATTTCCAGAGATTTTGCAAAGGTGTGTGTGTGTGTAGGTAAAAAGGACACGATGTTAGAAGCCCTCCAGAGATTCTCCAAGTGTGTGCTTGTGTGTGGGTGTGTATGTAAAAATGACCCGAACGAGAAGCCCACCACAGATTCTTCAATGGTATCAGTGTGAGTGTGTATGTGTAAAAAGGCCACGAAGTCAGAAGCCCTCTAGAGATTCTGTAAGGGTATGAATTTGAGTGTTTGTGTGTTTGTGTGTGTGTGTGTGTGTAAAGACACGAATTCAAAAGATACAGAGATTCTTTAGGGGTGTGTATGTGTGAGTGTGTAAAAAGGACAAGAAGTCATAAGCCCTTTAGAGATTTTTCAGCGGTGTGTGTGGGTGAGAGATTTTAAAAAGACCAAAGTTCAGAAGTTCTCCAGATGTTTTGCCTGGGTGTGTGTGTGTATGCCTGTGTGTCTAAAAAGGACACGAAATCAGAAGTCCTCCACAGATTCTGCAAGGGTGCATGCATGTGTGTATGTGTCTGTGTGAGTGTGTAAAAGGATATGAAGTCAGAAGCCCTCCAAAGGTTACGTAAGGGTGTGTATGTGTGAGTCTGTAAAAAGTACACGACATCAGAATCCCTCCTGAGATTCTACAATGGTGTGAATGAATGTGTATATGAAAAAAGGACTTGAAATCAGAAGCCCAGTAGAGATTCAACAAGGGTGTGAGTGTGTGTCTGTGTGTGTGTGTGTGTAAAAAGGACACGAAGTCAGAAGCCCTCCAGATGTTCTGCAAGGGTGTGTTTGTGGGGGTGGGTGGGTGTAAAAAGTACACCACATCAGAATCCCTCCAGAGATTCTGCAATGGTGTGAATGTATGTGTATATGCAAAAAGGACTTGAAATCAGAAGTCCTGTAGAGATTCGGCAATGCTGTGAGTGTCTGTGTGAGTGTGTGTGTGTAAAAAGGACATGAATTCAGATGCCCTCTAGAGATTCGTCAAGGTTATGAGTGTGAGTGTGCGTGTGTGAGTGTTTGTGTGTAAAAATGAGACAAAGTCAGAAGTCCTGCAGAGAATCTGCAAGGGTTTGAGTGTGTGAGTGTCTAAGAAGGACACGAACAGAAGCCCTCCAGAGATTCTGCAAGGGTGTGTGTATGTGTGTGTGCGTGTGTAAAAAGGACATGAATTCAAACCCACTCCAAAGATTCTAAATGGGTGTGATTTTGTGTGTGTTTGTGTGTATGTGTGTGTGGAAAAAGGACACGAATCAGAAGACATCCAGAGCTTCTGCAAGGGTATGGGTGTAAATGTGAGTGTGTGTGTGTGTGTGTGTGTGTAAAAAGAACACTACATCAGAAGCTTTCCAGAGATTCTGCAAGAGTTTGAGTGTGTGGTGTGTGTATTAAAAGGACACGATGTCAGAAGCCTTCCAGAGATTCTGCAAGAGTGTGTGTAAGTGTGTGTGCGTGTGTTAAAAGACATGAATTCAAACCTACTCCGAAGATTCTGCATGGGTGGGATTGTGTGTGTGTGTGTTTGTGTGTGTGAGTGTGTGTGTTTGTGTGCGGAAAAAGGACACGAATCAGAAAACATCCAGAGTTTCTGCAAGGGTATGTGTGTGAATGTGAGTGTGTGTGTGTGTGTGTGTAAAAAGGACACGAAGTCAGAAGCCCTGCATATATTATGCAAGGATGTGTGTGTGTAAAAAGAATACTATGTCAGAAACCCTCCAGAGATTCTGCAAGAGTGTGAGTGTGTGGTGTGTGTGTTAAAAGGACACGACGTAAGAAGCCTTCCAGAGATTGTGCAAGGGTGTGTGTATATGTGTGCATTTGTGTAAAAAGACAGGAAGTCAGAAGTCCTCTAGGGATTCTGCAAATATCTGAGTGTGTGTGTGTGTGTGTGTATAAAAATGAAAAGAAGTCAGAAACTTCCAGAGATTCTGCATCGGTGTGTGTGTGTGTGTAGGTAAAAAGGACACGATGTTAGAAGCCCACCAGAGATTCTCCAAGGGTGTGCTTGTGTGTGGGTGTGTGTGTAAAAATGACCCGAACGAGAAGTACACCAGAGATTCTTCAATGGCATCAGTGTGAGTGTGTATGTGTAAAAAGGACACGAAGTCAGAAACCCTCTAGAGATTCTGTACGGGTATAGATTTGAGTGTTTGTGTGTGTGTGTGTGTGTGTAAAGACACGAATTCAAGCGATACAGAGATTCTTTAGGGGTGTGTATGTGTGAGTGTGTAAAAAGTACAAGAAGTCATAAGCCCTCTAGAGATTCTTCAACGGTGAGTGCGGGTGAGAGATTTTAAAAAGAACAAAGGTCAGAAGTTGTCAATAGATTCTGCCAGGTGTGTGTGTGTATGCCTGTGTGTCTAAAAAGGACACAAAATCAGAAGTCCTCAAGAGATTCTGCAAGGGTGTGTGTGTGTGGGTGTGTGTAAAAAGGACATGACATCAGAATCCCTCCAGATATTCTGCAATGGTGTAAATGTATGTGTATATTTAAAAAGGACTTGAAATCAGAAGCCCGGTAGAGATTTGGCAAGCGTGTGAGTGTGTGTGTGTAAAAAGGACACGACGTCAGAAGCCCTCCAGATGTTCTGCAAGGGTGTGTGTATGTGTGTGTGCGTGTGTAAAAGGACATGAATTCATACCCCCTCCAAAAATTCTACATGGGTGTGATTTTGTGTATGTGTCTGTGTGTGTGGAAAAGGACACGAATCAGAAGACATCCAGTGCTTCTGCAAGGGTATGTGTGTGAATGTGAGTGTGAGTGTGTGTGTGTGTGTGTGTGTTTGTAAAAAGAACACAAAGTCAGAAGACCTCCAGATGTTCTGCAAGGGTGTGTGTGTGTGTGGGTGGGTGGGTGTAAAAAGTACACGACATCAGAATCCCTCCAGAGATTCTGCAATGGTGTGAATATATGTGTATATGTAAAAGGACTTGAAATCAGAAGCCCTGTAGAGATTCAGCAAGGGTGTGAGTGTCTGTGTGTGTGTGTGTGTGTAAAAAGTAGATTAATTCAGAAGCCCTCCAGAGATTCGGCAAGGTTATGAGAGTGAGTGTGCGTGTGTGAGTGTGTGTGTGTAAAAAGGAGACAAAATCAGAAGTCCTGCAGAGAATCTGCAAGGGTATGAGTGTGTGAGTGTCTAAGAAGGACACGAACAGAAGCCCTCCAGAGGTTATACAAGGGTGTGTGTATGTGTGTGTGCGTGTGTAAAAACGACATGAATTCAAACCCACTCCAAAGATTCTACATGGGTGTGATTTTGTGTGTGTTTGTGTGTATGTGTGTGTGGAAAAAAGGACAGGAATCAGAAGACATCCAGAGGTTCTGCAAGGGTATGTTTGTGAATGTGAGTGTGTATGGTTGTGTGTGTGTCAAAAGAACACTACGTCAGAAGCCCTCCAGAGATTCTGCAAGAGTGTGAGTGTGTGGTGTGTGTGTTAAAAGGACACGATGTCAGAAACCTTCCAGAGATTGTTCAGGGGTGCGTGTATGTGTGTGTATATGTGTAAAAAGACAGGAAGTCAGAAGCTCTCTAGGGATTCTGAAAATATCTGTGTGTGTGTGTGTGTGTGTGTATAAAAAGGACAAGAAGTCAGAAACTTCCAGAGATTCTGCAAAGTGTGTGTGTGTAGGTAAAAAGGACATGATGTTAGAAGCCCTCCAGAAATTCTCCAAGGGTGTGCTTGTGTGTGGTTGTGTATGTAAAAATGACCCGAACGAGAAGCCCACCAGAGATTCTTCAATGGTATCAGTGTGAGTGTGTATGTGTAAAACTGACACGGAGTCAGAAGCCCTCTAGAGATTCTGTAAGGGTATGAATTTGAGTGTTTTGTGTGTGTGTGTGTGTGTGTAAAGACACGAATTCAAGCGATACAGAGATTCTTTAGGGGTGTGTATGTGTGAGTGTGTAAAAAGCACAAGAAGTCATAAGCCCTTTAGAGATTTTTCAACGGTGTGTGTGGGTGAGAGATTTTAAAAAGACCAAAGTTCAGAAGTTCTCCAGATGTTGTGCCAGGGTGTGTGTGTATATGCCTGTGTGTCTAAAAAGGACACGAAATCAGAAGTCCTCCACAGATTCTGCAAGGGTGCATGCATGTGTGTATGTGTCTGTGTGAGTGTGTAAAAGGATATGAAGTCAGAAGCCCTCCAGAGGTTACGTAAGGGTGTGTATGTGTGAGTCTGTAAAAAGGACACGACATCAGAATCCCTCCTGAGATTCTACAATGGTGTGAATGAATGTGTATATGAAAAAAGGACTTGAAATCAGAAGCCCAGTAGAGATTCAACAAGGGTGTGAGTGTGTGTCTGTGTGTGTGTGTGTGTAAAAAGGACACGAAGTCAGAAGCCCTCCACATGTTCTGCAAGGGTGTGTGTGTGGGGGTGGGTGGGTGTAAAAAGTACACCACATCAGAATCCCTCCAGAGATTCTGCAATGGTGTGAATGTATGTGTATATGCAAAAAGGACTTGAAATCAGAAGTCCTGTAGAGATTCGGCAATGCTGTGAGTGTCTGTGTGAGTGTGTGTGTGTAAAAAGGACATGAATTCAGATGCCCTCTAGAGATTCGTCAAGGTTATGAGTGTGAGTGTGCGTGTGTGAGTGTTTGTGTGTAAAAATGAGACAAAGTCAGAAGTCCTGCAGAGAATCTGCAAGGGTTTGAGTGTGTGAGTGTCTAAGAAGGACACGAACAGAAGCCCTCCAGAGATTCTGCAAGGGTGTGTGTATGTGTGTGTGCGTGTGTAAAAAGGACATGAATTCAAACCCACTCCAAAGATTCTAAATGGGTGTGATTTTGTGTGTGTTTGTGTGTATGTGTGTGTGGAAAAAGGACACGAATCAGAAGACATCCAGAGCTTCTGCAAGGGTATGGGTGTAAATGTGAGTGTGTGTGTGTGTGTGTGTGTAAAAAGAACACTACATCAGAAGCTCTCCAGAGATTCTGCAAGAGTTTGAGTGTGTGGTGTGTGTATTAAAAGGACACGATGTCAGAAGCCTTCCAGAGATTCTGCAAGAGTGTGTGTAAGTGTGTGTGCGTGTGTTAAAAGACATGAATTCAAACCTACTCCGAAGATTCTGCATGGGTGGGATTGTGTGTGTGTGTGTTTGTGTGTGTGAGTGTGTGTGTTTGTGTGCGGAAAAAGGACACGAATCAGAAAACATCCAGAGTTTCTGCAAGGGTATGTGTGTGAATGTGAGTGTGTGTGTGTGTGTGTGTAAAAAGGACACGAAGTCAGAAGCCCTGCATATATTATGCAAGGATGTGTGTGTGTAAAAAGAATACTATGTCAGAAACCCTCCAGAGATTCTGCAAGAGTGTGAGTGTGTGGTGTGTGTGTTAAAAGGACACGACGTAAGAAGCCTTCCAGAGATTGTGGAAGGGTGTGTGTATATGTGTGCATTTGTGTAAAAAGACAGGAAGTCAGAAGTCCTCTAGGGATTCTGCAAATATCTGAGTGTGTGTGTGTGTGTGTGTGTATAAAAATGAAAAGAAGTCAGAAACTTCCAGAGATTCTGCATCGGTGTGTGTGTGTGTGTAGGTAAAAAGGACACGATGTTAGAAGCCCACCAGAGATTCTCCAAGGGTGTGCTTGTGTGTGGGTGTGTGTGTAAAAATGACCCGAACGAGAAGTACACCAGAGATTCTTCAATGGCATCAGTGTGAGTGTGTATGTGTAAAAAGGACACGAAGTCAGAAACCCTCTAGAGATTCTGTACGGGTATAGATTTGAGTGTTTGTGTGTGTGTGTGTGTGTGTAAAGACACGAATTCAAGCGATACAGAGATTCTTTAGGGGTGTGTATGTGTGAGTGTGTAAAAAGTACAAGAAGTCATAAGCCCTCTAGAGATTCTTCAACGGTGAGTGCGGGTGAGAGATTTTAAAAAGAACAAAGGTCAGAAGTTGTCAATAGATTCTGCCAGGTGTGTGTGTGTATGCCTGTGTGTCTAAAAAGGACACAAAATCAGAAGTCCTCAAGAGATTCTGCAAGGGTGTGTGTGTGTGGGTGTGTGTAAAAAGGACATGACATCAGAATCCCTCCAGATATTCTGCAATGGTGTAAATGTATGTGTATATTTAAAAAGGACTTGAAATCAGAAGCCCGGTAGAGATTTGGCAAGCGTGTGAGTGTGTGTGTGTAAAAAGGACACGACGTCAGAAGCCCTCCAGATGTTCTGCAAGGGTGTGTGTATGTGTGTGTGCGTGTGTAAAAGGACATGAATTCATACCCCCTCCAAAAATTCTACATGGGTGTGATTTTGTGTATGTGTCTGTGTGTGTGGAAAAGGACACGAATCAGAAGACATCCAGTGCTTCTGCAAGGGTATGTGTGTGAATGTGAGTGTGAGTGTGTGTGTGTGTGTGTGTTTGTAAAAAGAACACAAAGTCAAAAGACCTCCAGATGTTCTGCAAGGGTGTGTGTGTGTGTGGGTGGGTGGGTGTAAAAAGTACACGACATCAGAATCCCTCCAGAGATTCTGCAATGGTGTGAATATATGTGTATATGTAAAAGGACTTGAAATCAGAAGCCCTGTAGAGATTCAGCAAGGGTGTGAGTGTCTGTGTGTGTGTGTGTGTGTGTGTAAAAAGTAGATTAATTCCGAAGCCCTCCAGAGATTCGGCAAGGTTATGAGAGTGAGTGTGCGTGTGTGAGTGTGTGTGTGTAAAAAGGAGACAAAATCAGAAGTCCTGCAGAGAATCTGCAAGGGTATGAGTGTGTGAGTGTCTAAGAAGGACACGAACAGAAGCCCTCCAGAGGTTATACAAGGGTGTGTGTATGTGTGTGTGCGTGTGTAAAAACGACATGAATTCAAACCCACTCCAAAGATTCTACATGGGTGTGATTTTGTGTGTGTTTGTGTGTATGTGTGTGTGGAAAAAAGGACAGGAATCAGAAGACATCCAGAGGTTCTGCAAGGGTATGTTTGTGAATGTGAGTGTGTATGGGTGTGTGTGTGTCAAAAGAACACTACGTCAGAAGCCCTCCAGAGATTCTGCAAGAGTGTGAGTGTGTGGTGTGTGTGTTAAAAGGACACGATGTCAGAAACCTTCCAGAGATTGTTCAGGGGTGCGTGTATGTGTGTGTATATGTGTAAAAAGAAAGGAAGTCAGAAGCTCTCTAGGGATTCTGAAAATATCTCTCTGTGTGTGTGTGTGTGTGTATAAAAAGGACAAGAAGTCAGAAACTTCCAGAGATTCTGCAAAGTGTGTGTGTGTAGGTAAAAAGGACATGATGTTAGAAGCCCTCCAGAAATTCTCCAAGGGTGTGCTTGTGTGTGGTTGTGTATGTAAAAATGACCCGAACGAGAAGCCCACCAGAGATTCTTCAATGGTATCAGTGTGAGTGTGTATGTGTAAAACTGACACGGAGTCAGAAGCCCTCTAGAGATTCTGTAAGGGTATGAATTTGAGTGTTTTGTGTGTGTGTGTGTGTGTGTGTGTGTAAAGACACGAATTCAAGCGATACAGAGATTCTTTAGGGGTGTGTATGTGTGAGTGTGTAAAAAGCACAAGAAGTCATAAGCCCTTTAGAGATTTTTCAACGGTGTGTGTGGGTGAGAGATTTTAAAAAGACCAAAGTTCAGAAGTTCTCCAGATGTTGTGCCAGGGTGTGTGTGTATATGCCTGTGTGTCTAAAAAGGACACGAAATCAGAAGTCCTCCACAGATTCTGCAAGGGTGCATGCATGTGTGTATGTGTCTGTGCGAGTGTGTAAAAGGATATGAAGTCAGAAGCCCTCCAGAGGTTACGTAAGGGTGTGTATGTGTGAGTCTGTAAAAAGGACACGACATCAGAATCCCTCCTGAGATTCTACAATGGTGTGAATGAATGTGTATATGAAAAAAGGACTTGAAATCAGAAGCCCAGTAGAGATTCAACAAGGGTGTGAGTGTGTGTCTGTGTGTGTGTGTGTGTAAAAAGGACACGAAGTCAGAAGCCCTCCAGATGTTCTGCAAGGGTGTGTGTGTGGGGGTGGGTGGGTGTAAAAAGTACACCACATCAGAATCCCTCCAGAGATTCTGCAATGGTGTGAATGTATGTGTATATGCAAAAAGGACTTGAAATCAGAAGTCCTGTAGAGATTCGGCAATGCTGTGAGTGTCTGTGTGAGTGTGTGTGTGTAAAAAGGACATGAATTCAGATGCCCTCTAGAGATTCGTCAAGGTTATGAGTGTGAGTGTGCGTGTGTGAGTGTTTGTGTGTAAAAATGAGACAAAGTCAGAAGTCCTGCAGAGAATCTGCAAGGGTTTGAGTGTGTGAGTGTCTAAGAAGGACACGAACAGAAGCCCTCCAGAGATTCTGCAAGGGTGTGTGTATGTGTGTGTGCGTGTGTAAAAAGGACATGAATTCAAACCCACTCCAAAGATTCTAAATGGGTGTGATTTTGTGTGTGTTTGTGTGTATGTGTGTGTGGAAAAAGGACACGAATCAGAAGACATCCAGAGCTTCTGCAAGGGTATGGGTGTAAATGTGAGTGTGTGTGTGTGTGTGTGTGTGTAAAAAGGACATGAATTCAGAAGACCTCCAGAGATTCGGCAAGGTTATGAGTGTCAGTGTGAGTGTGCGTGTGTGAGTGTGTGTGTGTAAAAATGGGACAAGGTCAGAAGTCCTGCAGAGAATCTGCAAGGGTTTCAGTGTGTGAGTTTCTAAGAAGAACATGAACAGAAGCCCTCCAGAGAATCTGCAAGGGTGTGTGTATGTGTGTGTGCGTGTGTGAAAACGACATGAATTCAAACCCACTCCAAAGATTCTACATGGGTGTGATTTTGTGTGTGTTTGTGTGTATTTGTGTGTGGAAAAAGACACGAATCAGAAGACATCCAGAGGTTCTGCAAGGGTATGTTTGTGAATGTGAGTGTGTGTGGGTGTGTGTGTGTCAAAAGAACACGAAGTCAGAAGCCCTCCAGAGATTCTGCAAGAGTGTGAGTGTGTGGCGTGTGTGTTAAAAGGACATGACGTCAGAAGCCTTCCAGAGATTCTGCAAGGTGTGTGTATGTATGTGTTCGTGTGTTAAAAGGACATGAATTCAAACCCATTCCGAAGATTCTGCATGGGTGTGATTGTGTGCGTGTGTGTGTGTGTGTGTGTGTGGAAAAAGGACACGAATCAGAAAACATCCATAGTTTCTGCAAGGGTATGTGTGTGAATGTGAGTGTGTGTGGGTGTGTGTAAAAAGGACACGAAGTCAGGAGCCCTGCATATATTATGCAGGGATGTGTGTGTGTAAAAGAATACTACATCAGAAGACCTCCAGAGATTCTGCAAGAGTGTGAGTGTGTGGTGTGTGTGTGTTAAAAGGACACGACGTCAGAAGCCTTCCAGAGATTTTGCAAGCGTGCGTGTATGTGTGTTTATGTGTGTAAAAAGACAGGAAGTCAGAAGCCCTCTAGGGATTCTGCAAATATCTGAGTGTGTGTGTGCGTGTGTGTGTGTATAAAAATGACAAGAAATCAGAAAATTCCAGAGATACTGCAAAGGTGCGTGTGTGTGTGTGTAGGTAAAAAGGACACGATGTTAGAAGCCCTCCAGAGATTCTCCAAGTGTGTGATTGTGTGTGGTTGTGTATGTAAAAATGACCCAAACGAGAAGCCCACCATAGTTTCTTCAATGGTATCAGTGTGAGTATGTATGTCTAAAAAGGACACGAAGTCAGCAGCCCTCTAGAGATTCTGTAAGGTTATTAATTTGAGTGTGTGTGTGTGTGTGTGTGTGTGTGTCTGTGTAAAGACAGGAATTCAAGTGATACAGAGATTCTTTAGGGGTGTGTATGTGTGAGTGTGTAAATAGGACAAGAAGTCTTAAGCCCTCTAGAAATTCTTCAACGGTGAGTGCGGGTGAGAGATTTTAAAAAGGACAAAGGTCAGAAGTTCTCAATAGATTCTGCCAGGTGTGTGTGTGTATGCATATGTCTAAAAAGGACACGAAATCAGAAGTCCTCCAGAGATTCTGCAAGGGTGTGTGTGTGTGGGTGTGTGTAAAAAGGACATGACATCAGAATCCCTCCAGAGATTCTGTAATGGTGTGAATGTATGAGTATATTTAAAAAGAACTTGAATTCAGAACCCCGGTAGAGATTTGGCCAGGGTGTGAGTGTGTGCGTGTGTGTGTGGGCGTGTGTAAAAAGGACACGAAGTCAGAAGCCCTCCAGAGATTCTGCAAGGGTGTGCGTATGTGTGTGTGCGTGTGTAAAAAGGACATGAATTCAAACCCCCTCCAAAGATTCTACATGGGTGTGATTTTGTGTGTGTGTCTGTGTGTGTGTGTGTGTGTGTGGAACTAGGACACGTATCAGAAGACATCCAGAGCATCTGCAAGGGTTAGTTTGAATGTGAGTGTGTCTGTGTGTGTGTGTAAAAATGACACGAAGTTAGAAGCTCTCCAGATGTTCTGCAAGGATGTGTGTGTGTGGGTGGGTGGGTGTAATAAGTACGCGACATCAGTATCCCTCCAGAAATTCTGCAATGATGTGAATGTATGTGTATATGTAAAAGGACTTGAAATCAGAAGCCCTGTTGAGATTCGGCAAGGGTGTGAGTGTCTGTGTGTGTGTGTGTGTAAAAAGCAGATGTATTCAGAAGCCCTCCAGAGATTCGGCAAGGTTATGAGTGTGAGTTGCATGTGTGAGTGTGTTTGTATAAAAATGAGACAAAGTCAGAAGTCCTGCAGAGAATCTGCAAGGGTTTGAGTGTGTGAGTGTCTAAGAAGGACACGAACAGAAGCCCTCCAGAGATTCTGCAAGGGTGTGTTTATGTGTGTGTGCGTGTGTAAAAAGGACATGAATTCAAACCCACTCCAAAGATTCTACATGGGTGTGATTTTGTGTGTATGTGTGTGTGGAAAAAGGAGAGGAATCAGAAGACATCCAGAGGTTCTGCAAGGGTATGTTTGTGAATGTGAGTGTGTGTGTGTGTGTGTGTGTGTGTGTCAAAAGAACACGAAGTCAGAAGCCCTCCAGAGATTCTGCAAGAGTGTGAGTGTGTGGTGTGTGTGTTAAAAGGACACGATGTCAGAAGACTTCCAGAGATTCTGCAGGGTGTGTGTATGTATGTGTGCGTGTGTTAAAAGGACATGAATTCAAACCCACTCTGAAGATTCTGCATGGGTGTGATTGTGTGTGTGTGTGTGTGTGTGCGGAAAAATGACACGAATCAGAAAACATCCAGAGTTTCTGCAAGGGTATGTGTGTGAATGTGAGTGTGTGTGTGTGTGTAAAAATGACACGAAGTCAGAAGCCCTGCATATATTATTCAAGGATGTGTGTGTGTAAAAAGAATACTACGTCAGAAGCCCTCTAGATATTCTGCAAGGTGTGAGTGTGTGGTGTGTATGTAAAAATGACCCGAAGGAGAAGCCCACCAGAGATTCTTCAATGGTACCAGTGTGAGTGTGTATGTGTAAAAAGTACACGAAGTCAGAAGCCCTCTAGAGATTCTGTAAGGGTATGAATTTGAGTGTTTGTGTGTGTGTGTGTGTGTGTGTGTAAAGACACGAATTCAAGTGATACAGAGATTCTTTAGGGGTGTGTATGTGTGAGTGTGTAAAAAGGACAAGAAGTCATAATCCCTCTAGAGATTTTTCATCGATGGGTTTGATTGTGTGTGTGTGTGTGTGTGTGTGTGTGTGTGTGTAAAAAGGACAAGAATCAGAAAACATCCAGAGTTTCTGCAAGGGTATGTGTGTGAATGTGAGTGTGTGTGTGCGTGTGTAAAAAGGACACGAAATCAGAAGCCCTGCATATGTTAGGCAAGGATGTGTGTGTGAAAAATGAATACTACGTCAGAAACCCTATAGTGATTCTGCAAGAGTGTGAGTGTGTGGTGTGTGTGTTAAAAGGACACGACGTCAGAAGCCTTCCAGAGATTGTTCAAGGGTGCGTGTATGTGTGTGTGTATGTAAAAAGACAGGAAGTAAGAAGCTCTCTAGGGATTCTGAAAATATCTGAGTGTGTGTGTGTGTGTATAAAAATGACAAAAAGTCAGAAATTTCCAGAGATTCTGCAAAGGTGTGTGTGTGTGTGTGTGTGTAGGTAAAAAGGACACGATGTTAGAAGCCCTCCAGAGATTCTCCAAGTGTGTGCTTGTGTGTGGGTGTGTATGTAAAAATGACCCGAACGAGAAGCCCACCACAGATTCTTCAATGGTATCAGTGTGAGTGTGTATGTGTAAAAAGGCCACGAAGTCAGAAGCCCTCTAGAGATTCTGTAAGGTTATGAATTTGAGTGTTTGTGTGTTTGTGTGTGTGTGTGTGTGTGTAAAGACACGAATTCAAGCGATACAGAGATTCTTTAGGGGTGTGTATGTGTGAGTGTGTAAAAAGGACAAGAAGTCATAAGCCCTCTAGAGATTTTTCAACGGTGTGTGTGGGTGAGAGATTTTAAAAAGACCAAAGTTCAGAAGTTCTCCAGATGTTTTGCCTGGGTGTGTGTGTATATGCCTGTGTGTCTAAAAAGGACTCGAAATCAGAAGTCCTCCACAGATTCTGCAAGGGTGCATGCATGTGTGTATGTGTCTGTGTGAGTGTGTAAAAGGATATGAAGTCAGAAGCCCTCCAGAGGTTACGTAAGGGTGTGTATGTGTGAGTCTGTAAAAAGGACACGACATCAGAATCCCTCCTGAGATTCTACAATGGTGTGAATGAATGTGTATATGAAAAAAGGACTTGAAATCAGAAGCCCAGTAGAGATTCAACAAGGGTGTGAGTGTGTGTCTGTGTGTGAGTGTGTAAAAAGGACACGAAGTCAGAAGCCCTCCAGATGGTCTGCACGGGTGTGTGTGTGTTTGTGGGTGGGTGTAAAAAGTACACCACATCAGAATCCCTCCAGAGATTCTGCAATGGTGTGAATGCATGTGTACATGTAAAAAGGACTTGAAATCAGAAGTCTTGTAGAGTTTCGGCAATGGTGTGAGTGTCTGTGTGTGTGTGTGTGTAAAAAGGACATGAATTCAGAAGCCCTCCAGAGATTCGTCAAGGTTATGAGTGTGAGTGTGCGTGTGTGAGTGTGTGTGCAAAAATGAGACAAAGTCAGAAGTCCTGCAGAGAATCTGCTAGGGTATGAGTGTGTGAGTGTCTAAGAAGGACACGAAAAGAAGCCCTCCAGAGGTTATACAAGGGTGTGTGTATGTGTGTGTGCGTGTGTAAAAACGACATGAATTCAAACCCACTCCAAAGATTCTACATGGGTGTGATTTAGTGTGTGTTTGTGTGTATGTGTGTGTGGAAAAAAGGACAGGAATCAGAAGACATCCAGAGGTTCTGCAAGGGTATGTTTGTGAATGTGAGTGTGTGTGGGTGTGTGTGTGTCAAAAGAACACTACGTCAGAAGCCCTCCAGAGATTCTGCAAGAGTGTGACTGTGTGGTGTGTGTGTTAAAAGGACACGATGTCAGAAACCTTCCAGAGATTGTTCAGGGGTGCGTGTATGTGTGTGTATATGTGTAAAAAGACAGGAAGTCAGAAACTTCCAGAGATTCTGCAAAGTGTGTGTGTGTGTGTGTGTGTAGGTAAAAAGGACACGATGTTAGAAGCCCTCCAGAAATTCTCCAAGGGTGTGCTTGTGTGTGGTTGTGTATGTAAAAATGACCCGAACGAGAAGCCCACCAGAGATTCTTCAATGGTATCAGTGTGAGTGTGTATGTGTAAAACTGACACGGAGTCAGAAGCCCTCTAGAGATTCTGTAACGGTATGAATTTGAGTGTTTTGTGTGTGTGTGTGTGTGTGTAAAGACACGAATTCAAGCGATACAGAGATTCTTTAGGGGTGTGTATGTGTGAGTGTGTAAAAAGGACAAGAAGTCATAAGCCCTTTAGAGATTTTTCAACGGTGTGTGTGGGTGAGAGATTTTAAAAAGACCAAAGTTGAGAAGTTCTCCAGATGTTGTGCCAGGGTGTGTGTGTATATGCCTGTGTGTCTAAAAAGGACTCGAAATCAGAAGTCCTCCACAGATTCTGCAAGGGTGCATGCATGTGTGTATGTGTCTGTGTGAGTGTGTAAAAGGATATGAAGTCAGAAGCCCTCCAGAGGTTACGTAAGGGTGTGTATGTGTGAGTCTGTAAAAAGGACACGACATCAGAATCCCTCCTGAGATTCTACAATGGTGTGAATGAATGTGTATATGAAAAAAGGACTTGAAATCAGAAGCCCAGTAGAGATTCAACAAGGATGTGAGTGTGTGTCTGTGTGTGAGTGTGTAAAAAGGACACGAAATCAGAAGCCCTCCAGATGGTCTGCATGGGTGTGTGTGTGTTTGTGGGTGGGTGTAAAAAGTACACCACATCAGAATCCCTCCAGAGATTCTGCAATGGTGTGAATGCATGTGTACATGTAAACAGGACTTGAAATCAGAAGTCCTGTAGAGTTTCGGCAATGGTGTGAGTGTCTGTGTGTGTGTGTGTGTAAAAAGGACATGAATTCAGAAGCCCTCCAGAGATTCGTCAAGGTTATGAGTGTGAGTGTGCGTGTGTGAGTGTGTGTGCAAAAATGAGACAAAGTCAGAAGTCCTGCAGAGAATGTGCAAGCGTTTGAGTGTGTGAGTGTCTAAGAAGGATACGAAATGAAGGCCTCCAGAGATTCTGCAAGGGTGTGTGTATGTGTGTGTGCGTGTGTAAAAATGACAAGAATTCAAACCCACTCTAAAGATTCTACATGGGTGTGATTTTGTGTGTGTTTGTGTGTATGAGTGTGTGGAAAAAGGACACGAATCAGAAGACATCCAGAGCTTCTGCAAGGGTATGTATGTGAATGTGAGTGTGAGTGGGTGTGTGTGTGTAAAAGGAACACTACGTCAGAAGCACTCCAGAGATTCTGCAAGAGTGTGAGTGTGTTGTGTGTGTGTTAAAAGGACACGACGTCAGAAGCCTTCCAGAGATACTGCAAGGGTGTGTGTATGTGTGTGTGCATGTGTTAAAAGGACATGAATTCAAACCCACTCCGAAGATTCTGCATGGGTGTGATTGTGTGTGTGTGTGTGTGTGTGTGTGCGGAAAAAGGACACGAATCAGAAAACATCCAGAGTTTCTGCAAGGGTATGTGTGTGAATGTGAGTGTGTGTGTGTAAAAAGGACACGAAGTCAGAAGCCCTGCATATATTAGGCAAGGATGTGTGTGTGTAAAAAGAATACTAAGTCAGAAGCCCTCCAGAGATTCTGCAAGAGTGTGAGTGTGTGGTGTGTGTGTGTTAAAAGGACACAACGTCAGAAGCCTTCCAGAGATTGTGCAAGGGTGCGTTTATGTGTGTGTATGTGTGTAAAAAGACTGGAAGTCAGAAGCTCTCTAGGGATTCTGTAAATATCTGAGTGTGTGTGTGTGTGTATAAAAATGACAAGAAATCAGAAACTTCCAGATTCTGCAAAGGTGTGTGTGTGTGTGTGTGTGTGTGAGTAAAAAGGACACGACGTTAGAAGCCCTCCAGAGATTCTCCAAGGGTGTGCTTGTGTGTGGGTGTGTATGTAAAAATGACCCGAACGAGAAGCCCACCAGAGATTCTTCAATGGTATCAGCGTGAGTGTGTATGTGTAAAAAGGACACGAAGTCAGAAGCCCTCTAGAGATTCTGTAAGGGTATGAATTGGAGTGTTTGTGTGTGTGTGTGTGTGTGTGTGTGTAAAGACACGAATTCAAGCGATACAGAGATTCTTTAGGGGTGTGTATGTGTGAGTGTGTAAAAAGGACAAGAAGTCATAAGCCCTCTAGAGATTTTTCAACGGTGTGTGTGGGTAAGAGATTTTAAAAAGACCAAAGTTCAGAAGTTCTCCGGATGTTGTGCCAGGGTGTGTGTGTGTGTGTATGCCTGTGTGTCTAAAAAGGACACGAAATCAGAAGTCCTCCAGAGATGCTGCAAGGGTGCATGCATGTGTGTATGTGTCTGTGTGAGTGTGTAAAAGGATATGAATTCAGAAGCCCTCCAGATGTTACGTAAGTGTGTTTTTGTGTGAGTCTGTATAAAGGACACGACATCAGAATCCCTCCTGAGATTCTGCAATGATGTGAATGTATGTGTATATGTACAAAGGACTTGAAATCAGAAGTCCTGTGGATATTCGGCAAGGGTGGGAATGTCTGTGTGTGTGTGTGTGTGTGTGTGTGTGTAAAAAGGACATGAATTCAGAAGACCTCCAGAGATTCGGCAAGGTTATGAGTGTCAGTGTGAGTGTGCGTGTGTGAGTGTGTGTGTGTAAAAATGGGACAAGGTCAGAAGTCCTGCAGAGAATCTGCAAGGGTTTCAGTGTGTGAGTTTCTAAGAAGAACATGAACAGAAGCCCTCCAGAGAATCTGCAAGGGTGTGTGTATGTGTGTGTGCGTGTGTGAAAACGACATGAATTCAAACCCACTCCAAAGATTCTACATGGGTGTGATTTTGTGTGTGTTTGTGTGTATTTGTGTGTGGAAAAAGACACGAATCAGAAGACATCCAGAGGTTCTGCAAGGGTATGTTTGTGAATGTGAGTGTGTGTGGGTGTGTGTGTGTCAAAAGAACACGAAGTCAGAAGCCCTCCAGAGATTCTGCAAGAGTGTGAGTGTGTGGCGTGTGTGTTAAAAGGACATGACGTCAGAAGCCTTCCAGAGATTCTGCAAGGTGTGTGTATGTATGTGTTCGTGTGTTAAAAGGACATGAATTCAAACCCATTCCGAAGATTCTGCATGGGTGTGATTGTGTGTGTGTGTGTGTGTGTGTGTGTGCGGAAAAAGGACACGAATCAGAAAACATCCATAGTTTCTGCAAGGGTATGTGTGTGAATGTGAGTGTGTGTGTGTGTGTGTGTGTAAAAAGGACACGAAGTCAGGAGCCCTGCATATATTATGCAGGGATGTGTGTGTGTAAAAAGAGTACTACATCAGAAGCCCTCCAGATATTCTGCAAGAGTGTGAGTGTGTGGTGTGTGTGTGTTAAAAGGACACGACGTCAGAAGCCTTCCAGAGATTGTGCAAGCGTGCGTGTATGTGTGTTTATGTGTGTAAAAAGACAGGAAGTCAGAAGCCCTCTAGGGATTCTGCAAATATCTGAGTGTGTGTGTGCGTGTGTGTGTGTATAAAAATGACAAGAAATCAGAAAATTCCAGAGATACTGCAAAGGTGCGTGTGTGTGTGTAGGTAAAAAGGACACGATGTTAGAAGCCCTCCAGAGATTCTCCAAGGGTGTGATTGTGTGTGGTTGTGTATGTAAAAATGACCCGAACGAGAAGCCCACCATAGTTTCTTCAATGGTATCAGTGTGAGTATGTATGTCTAAAAAGGACACGAAGTCAGCAGCCCTCTAGAGATTCTGTAAGGTTATTAATTTGAGTGTGTGTGTGTGTGTGTGTGTGTGTGTGTAAAGACAGGAATTCAAGTGATACAGAGATTCTTTAGGGGTGTGTATGTGTGAGTGTGTAAATAGGACAAGAAGTCTTAAGCCCTCTAGAAATTCTTCAACGGTGAGTGCGGGTGAGAGATTTTAAAAAGGACAAAGGTCAGAAGTTCTCAATAGACTCTGCCAGGTGTGTGTGTGTATGCCTATGTCTAAAAAGGACACGAAATCAGAAGTCCTCCAGAGATTCTGCAAGGGTGTGTGTGTGTGGGTGTGTGTAAAAAGGACATGACATCAGAATCCCTCCAGAGATTCTGTAATGGTGTGAATGTATGAGTATATTTAAAAAGAACTTGAAATCAGAACCCCGGTAGAGATTTGGCCAGGGTGTGAGTGTGTGCGTGTGTGTGTGGGCGTGTGTAAAAAGGACACGAAGTCAGAAGCCCTCCAGAGATTCTGCAAGGGTGTGCGTATGTGTGTGTGCGTGTGTAAAAAGGACATGAATTCAAACCCCCTCCAAAGATTCTACATGGGTGTGATTTTGTGTGTGTGTCTGTGTGTGTGTGTGTGTGTGTGTGGAACTAGGACACGTATCAGAAGACATCTAGAGCTTCTGCAAGGGTTAGTTTGAATGTGAGTGTGTCTGTGTGTGTGTGTAAAAAGGACACGAAGTTAGAAGCTCTCCAGATGTTCTGCAAGGATGTGTGTGTGTGGGTGGGTGGGTGTAATAAGTACGCGACATCAGTATCCCTCCAGAAATTCTGCAATGATGTGAATGTATGTGTATATGTAAAAGGACTTGAAATCAGAAGCCCTGTTGAGATTCGGCAAGGGTGTGAGTGTCTGTGTGTGTGTGTGTGTAAAAAGCAGATGTATTCAGAAGCCCTCCAGAGATTCGGCAAGGTTATGAGTGTGAGTTGCATGTGTATGTGTGTTTGTATAAAAATGAGACAAAGTCAGAAGTCCTGCAGAGAATCTGCAAGGGTTTGAGTGTGTGAGTGTCTAAGAAGGACACGAACAGAAGCCCTCCAGAGATTCTGCAAGGGTGTGTTTATGTGTGTGTGCGTGTGTAAAAAGGACATGAATTCAAACCCACTCCAAAGATTCTACAAGGGTGTGATTTTGTGTGTATGTGTGTGTGGAAAAAGGAGAGGAATCAGAAGACATCCAGAGGTTCTGCAAGGGTATGTTTGTGAATGTGAGTGTGTGTGTGTGTGTGTGTGTGTGTGTGTGTCAAAAGAACACGAAGTCAGAAGCCCTCCAGAGATTCTGCAAGAGTGTGAGTGTGTGGTGTGTGTTAAAAGGACACGATGTCAGAAGACTTCCAGAGATTCTGCAGGGTGTGTGTATGTATGTGTGCGTGTGTTAAAAGGACATGAATTCAAACCCACTCTGAAGATTCTGCATGGGTGTGATTGTGTGTGTGTGTGTGTGTGTGTGTGCGGAAAAATGACACGAATCAGAAAACATCCAGAGTTTCTGCAAGGGTATGTGTGTGAATGTGAGTGTGTGTGTGTGTGTAAAAATGACACGAAGTCAGAAGCCCTGCATATATTATTCAAGGATGTGTGTGTGTAAAAAGAATACTACGTCAGAAGCCCTCTAGAGATTCTGCAAGGTGTGAGTGTGTGGTGTGTATGTAAAAATGACCCGAAGGAGAAGCCCACCAGAGATTCTTCAATGGTACCAGTGTGAGTGTGTATGTGTAAAAAGTACACGAAGTCAGAAGCCCTCTAGAGATTCTGTAAGGGTATGAATTTGAGTGTTTGTGTGTGTGTGTGTGTGTGTGTGTGTAAAGACACGAATTCAAGCGATACAGAGATTCTTTAGGGGTGTGTATGTGTGAGTGTGTAAAAAGGACAAGAAGTCATAAGCCCTCTAGAGATTTTTCAACGGTGGGTTTGATTGTGTGTGTGTGTGTGTGTGTGTGTGTGGAAAAAGGACACGAATCAGAACACATCCAGAGTTTCTGCAAGGGTATGTGTGTGAATGTGAGTGTGTGTGTGCGTGTGTAAAAAGGACACGAAATCAGAAGCCCTGCATATGTTAGGCAAGGATGTGTGTGTGTAAAAAGAATACTACGTCAGAAACCCTATAGTGATTCTGCAAGAGTGTGAGTGTGTGGTGTGTGTGTTAAAAGGACACGACGTCAGAAGCCTTCCAGAGATTGTTCAAGGGTGCGTGTATGTGTGTGTGTATGTAAAAAGACAGGAAGTCAGAAGCTCTCTAGGGATTCTGAAAATATCTGAGTGTGTGTGTGTGTGTGTGTATAAAAATGACAAAAAGTCAGAAATTTCCAGAGATTCTGCAAAGGTGTGTGTGTGTGTAGGTAAAAAGGACACGATGTTAGAAGCCCTCCAGAGATTCTCCAAGTGTGTGCTTGTGTGTGGGTGTGTATGTAAAAATGACCCGAACGAGAAGCCCACCACAGATTCTTCAATGGTATCAGTGTGAGTGTGTATGTGTAAAAAGGCCACGAAGTCAGAAGCCCTCTAGAGATTCTGTAAGGGTATGAATTTGAGTGTTTGTGTGTTTGTGTGTGTGTGTGTGTAAAGACACGAATTCAAAAGATACAGAGATTCTTTAGGGGTGTGTATGTGTGAGTGTGTAAAAAGGACAAGAAGTCATAAGCCCTTTAGAGATTTTTCAGCGGTGTGTGTGGGTGAGAGATTTTAAAAAGACCAAAGTTCAGAAGTTCTCCAGATGTTTTGCCTGGGTGTGTGTGTGTATGCCTGTGTGTCTAAAAAGGACACGAAATCAGAAGTCCTCCAGAGATTCTGCAAGGGTGCATGCATGTGTGTATGTGTCTGTGTGAGTGTGTAAAAGGATATGAAGTCAGAAGCCCTCCAAAGGTTACGTAAGGGTGTGTATGTGTGAGTCTGTAAAAAGTACACGACATCAGAATCCCTCCTGAGATTCTACAATGGTGTGAATGAATGTGTATATGAAAAAAGGACTTGAAATCAGAAGCCCAGTAGAGATTCAACAAGGGTGTGAGTGTGTGTCTGTGTGTGTGTGTGTGTAAAAAGGACACGAAGTCAGAAGCCCTCCAGATGTTCTGCAAGGGTGTGTGTGTGGGGGTGGGTGGGTGTAAAAAGTACACCACATCAGAATCCCTCCAGAGATTCTGCAATGGTGTGAATGTATGTGTATATGCAAAAAGGACTTGAAATCAGAAGTCCTGTAGAGATTCGGCAATGCTGTGAGTGTCTGTGTGAGTGTGTGTGTGTAAAAAGGACATGAATTCAGATGCCCTCTAGAGATTCGTCAAGGTTATGAGTGTGAGTGTGCGTGTGTGAGTGTTTGTGTGTAAAAATGAGACAAAGTCAGAAGTCCTGCAGAGAATCTGCAAGGGTTTGAGTGTGTGAGTGTCTAAGAAGGACACGAACAGAAGCCCTCCAGAGATTCTGCAAGGGTGTGTGTATGTGTGTGTGCGTGTGTAAAAAGGACATGAATTCAAACCCACTCCAAAGATTCTAAATGGGTGTGATTTTGTGTGTGTTTGTGTGTATGTGTGTGTGGAAAAAGGACACGAATCAGAAGACATCCAGAGCTTCTGCAAGGGTATGGGTGTAAATGTGAGTGTGTGTGTGTGTGTGTGTAAAAAGAACACTACATCAGAAGCTCTCCAGAGATTCTGCAAGAGTTTGAGTGTGTGGTGTGTGTATTAAAAGGACACGATGTCAGAAGCCTTCCAGAGATTCTGCAAGAGTGTGTGTAAGTGTGTGTGCGTGTGTTAAAAGACATGAATTCAAACCTACTCCGAAGATTCTGCATGGGTGGGATTGTGTGTGTGTGTGTTTGTGTGTGTGAGTGTGTGTGTTTGTGTGCGGAAAAAGGACACGAATCAGAAAACATCCAGAGTTTCTGCAAGGGTATGTGTGTGAATGTGAGTGTGTGTGTGTGTGTGTGTAAAAAGGACACGAAGTCAGAAGCCCTGCATATATTTAGCAAGGATGTGTGTGTGTAAAAAGAATACTATGTCAGAAACCCTCCAGAGATTCTGCAAGAGTGTGAGTGTGTGGTGTGTGTGTTAAAAGGACACGACGTAAGAAGCCTTCCAGAGATTGTGCAAGGGTGTGTGTATATGTGTGCATTTGTGTAAAAAGACAGGAAGTCAGAAGTCCTCTAGGGATTCTGCAAATATCTGAGTGTGTGTGTGTGTGTGTGTGTGTATAAAAATGAAAAGAAGTCAGAAACTTCCAGAGATTCTGCATCGGTGTGTGTGTGTGTGTAGGTAAAAAGGACACGATGTTAGAAGCCCACCAGAGATTCTCCAAGGGTGTGCTTGTGTGTGGGTGTGTGTGTAAAAATGACCCGAACGAGAAGTACACCAGAGATTCTTCAATGGCATCAGTGTGAGTGTGTATGTGTAAAAAGGACACGAAGTCAGAAACCCTCTAGAGATTCTGTACGGGTATAGATTTGAGTGTTTGTGTGTGTGTGTGTGTGTGTAAAGACACGAATTCAAGCGATACAGAGATTCTTTAGGGGTGTGTATGTGTGAGTGTGTAAAAAGTACAAGAAGTCATAAGCCCTCTAGAGATTCTTCAACGGTGAGTGCGGGTGAGAGATTTTAAAAAGAACAAAGGTCAGAAGTTGTCAATAGATTCTGCCAGGTGTGTGTGTGTATGCCTGTGTGTCTAAAAAGGACACAAAATCAGAAGTCCTCAAGAGATTCTGCAAGGGTGTGTGTGTGTGGGTGTGTGTAAAAAGGACATGACATCAGAATCCCTCCAGATATTCTGCAATGGTGTAAATGTATGTGTATATTTAAAAAGGACTTGAAATCAGAAGCCCGGTAGAGATTTGGCAAGCGTGTGAGTGTGTGTGTGTAAAAAGGACACGACGTCAGAAGCCCTCCAGATGTTCTGCAAGGGTGTGTGTATGTGTGTGTGCGTGTGTAAAAGGACATGAATTCATACCCCCTCCAAAAATTCTACATGGGTGTGATTTTGTGTATGTGTCTGTGTGTGTGGAAAAGGACACGAATCAGAAGACATCCAGTGCTTCTGCAAGGGTATGTGTGTGAATGTGAGTGTGAGTGTGTGTGTGTGTGTTTGTAAAAAGAACACAAAGTCAGAAGACCTCCAGATGTTCTGCAAGGGTGTGTGTGTGTGTGGGTGGGTGGGTGTAAAAAGTACACGACATCAGAATCCCTCCAGAGATTCTGCAATGGTGTGAATATATGTGTATATGTAAAAGGACTTGAAATCAGAAGCCCTGTAGAGATTCAGCAAGGGTGTGAGTGTCTGTGTGTGTGTGTGTGTGTAAAAAGTAGATTAATTCAGAAGCCCTCCAGAGATTCGGCAAGGTTATGAGAGTGAGTGTGCGTGTGTGAGTGTGTGTGTGTAAAAAGGAGACAAAATCAGAAGTCCTGCAGAGAATCTGCAAGGGTATGAGTGTGTGAGTGTCTAAGAAGGACACGAACAGAAGCCCTCCAGAGGTTATACAAGGGTGTGTGTATGTGTGTGTGCGTGTGTAAAAACGACATGAATTCAAACCCACTCCAAAGATTCTACATGGGTGTGATTTTGTGTGTGTTTGTGTGTATGTGTGT